>NC_028355.1:5721747-5745405 GCF_000741045.1 Vigna radiata var. radiata
ATTAAACACACCCCCTTCTACATATATCTTTTCAAGTCGACCCCAATATCATTAAATTCCCTTTTCTCTCACTTCCAAGGTGGACTCCATCATTTCCCACTTAACTCTCATTTTCTTTCTCTCTTTTCTTTTTCCTTTACGTAAACACCTTCTCACCATTCTCTTTCTCACTTATTTTTTTTTCATTCTACCCAAAACTACACATCATTCTACTTCTCTCACTCATTTCATGTCACAATTCATATTCTCTCTCCATTATTTATGTAACCTTCACACGTCTACCCTTAACATGCATTATCTTTCTTCTTCCTATTCAATCATTAACATCACCATTGGAAACACTATCCCAACTTCAAAACTTACTTTCATACCCTCTTCCAATCCCGTTTTCATTTCAATCATCTCTATCTTTTCATTTAATGCTCACGATCCCACCTCACTCTCAAACCACCTTTATTTTGCTTTCTATTCACTCTCTCCACCCAAAACTTACGTTGCAATACCACACCTTCACACGACACTCTTCTCTTTTCTCCTTTTGGCTTTCCAACACAACTCTTTTCTCGTTCACCTCAAACTCACGGTCCCACCTTATTTTCCCATGCTAGAATTTCCTTATTTCTCTCCTCACTCACAGTTACGTAACATATGCACACACATTCATTCCTCCTAAACCTGACACCCAAACCTCACATAACAGCACCTCTGAACTCCCACTCCTTCAATCTAAACACCCTCATGCATATCTTCTGTCTATTCTTCTTCACTTTCATACTCACGAAACCCTTCAACTTTTCCCTAGCCATGAGTTTCCTAATCGAGACCCATTTCTCTCTCAAAACACATCAAACACTCCTCTGCATCTTTCAACTTACGGCCTCCCACTACCTCTCCTTCCCATTCTTATTCCTTTTCATTACTATAACACATTCATCTTCTTCATTTTATTTTATTTCTACCCTCTTTCTTATGCACTTTTACCCTGTCACAGCTTCATTCATCCCATTATTTCTCCATGATTCATGAACTCATTCCTTCTCCAAAGCTAGTGATACTACCCTTTGAACGCACCATACCAACACCCAAAAACCCTCCATCTACGATAACTATGCATTAAATGAACATCACAACATCTGAGGACCAAAATACATTATAAAAACAAGTGTTCATCACAAATTACACTTACATGTAAGAAAACGTGATCACTCCCTTTACTAAAAAGAAGTCCCCCAAATACACATCAAGTACAACGTACAACCAGAACATAATAATCCTACACATATAAGCAAATTTCTAGAAGCTCCTCTTACCTGGGTTCTCACAGTAAGCTAATTGAAGATGCCCTAATGGTATCCCTAGTACAGCGACACGTTCACAGGACCTACAACCACTAATTTGGTATAGAGTACAACTCTTAGAGCTCAGCTTTGCGAAGAATAGAAAGGGGAAAGCACTAGACACATGTAATCACTAGGATTTAGCATGCCCTAGGTTCTAGGGAAATGGAAAAAGGGGAAAAATGGCTTATCAGTTAGAATGGAGAAATGTTCGGTTTGAATCGAAGCTCTCTACGCCAGGAACGATTTGGCAGCATCCAATCAAGAATCGAACGGGTCAAAGTGATGAAATTGTAGAGAGAAGTCAGAGCACAAGATTAGGGCAAGGTTCTTAGAGAGAAAGGAAATTAGCAAAATGAGAATCTGACTTCTGAAAAAGAAAGACCTCCCTCTAAGGCTGAGACACTCTAAACTATTGAGCCCGACTGTCCCATTCATAAGACCCAATGGTCCTAAGCTTATTTTTAGATCCTGACAAATACCTAATTGAAGAGTGTTTGATTCTTTCTATTACAATTTATTTGTTGTTATCTTGTTGATGTTGTAAGTCACACACAAATACTGGTTGAAATCTATTATAAATAAACTAGTTTCATATTCTACCCATTATTTTAGGAAGAACCAAATCAAATATTGTTCATGCCACAATTAATGCTTCCTATCCTGTGGTTTGTTGTTAGTTATTAACTTATGAAAAGAGAAAAAGGCATGTGTTTATTACAAAAGGGATTACGTCGGTTATTATAAGAAAAAAATTATTAGACATTACTCATTATTATATTATTAATATTATTTATTTAATTTATCAGATGATTTTACCTGATTACTATAAATTTTTTCTCAGAAAAACAACCACCCTTTACTTTAGATATTATTTTCACTCCAATACTTTATTCTATAAAACTATGCAACTTAAAAAGAATTGTTTCAGTAAGGTTGAGATCTCTTATTCAAAGCATTCAAAGTTGTTCGCTCCATCTTATAGATTACGTTGTTCTCTCTCTTCTCATTGTCCTATCCACAGGGGAGGATGCTTCCAAAAGACACCCGGACCCTCTCAATAACTTTGCGTAATAATCTTGTAATAAAGATTAGTCATCAAAGTTCGTTCCCTGACCCTCTTTGTCAAACATATATTTAAAATGAGTTTACCATTTGATCCATTACTAATAAATGACTTTCATTATTTTGTTAACTGTCCATCAATGACAGTTATTTTTATTGATTACTCTTTAATTACCTTGATGACTATTTTTACGGATTGGTTAACTGTTTGGCTTGACAAGTATCATACAGTAGAAGAATCTATTCAAGTTTCAATTAGTTTCACATATTTTATCAAACTTTATTTATCCTTTTCATGAAATACATCATTATGTACTTGCATGCACATAATTTCCCCGCACAAATACAATAGATAATAACTGAAAACCATTTAACCTCAACAATTAATGTATGTCTCATATACCAACACAAAGCTGTGAACATACTAAACATGTATGTATGGGCATTTAGTTACTACACTCCAACAGTTTCTTTTTACACCACCATACAGTATGACTAATATAAATCCTTTCATGTGGTTTTCCTACAAACACAATGGAAGTGTATGTATTACACAATCTTTAAAGTTGAAATTTTGATGTTGTGTCCAAGATTACACAATCCGACATTATTTATTTTAGTGTTTTAATTATTTTTATATTGTGCGTAGTTATAAAGTATTAAAAGTATTATATTTCTATCTTATTCAAACAAAAACAAAAATGTATTTGTACAAGTATACTGTGGATTTAGAGTTATATATCGCATTTTATTATAAACAAGTTTACATTATAATAATAATAATAATAATCATTTTTTTACATGTATAAGTTTAAATTCTAATTCCAAATTTTACATTTGTAACTTTAAATTGTTACACATTTTATCATTCTTTTATGATGTGTAATTTCTTATAAATTATGCATTTCGGAATTTAAATATTATAGCTACGAATTGTATAAAACGAAATTACAACGCAATCTAAAAAAGTTTAATAATTATAAAAATATATAAATATAGTTAAATATTTTAAATAAAATATTAAACAGGTTGTTAGTTCTACTTCAAAAGATTTATTTTATTTTAAAATATTTTTTAAGAAATAAGATTTTGTGAATAATTACTCAATTAAAAAAACATTATTAGACATTAGATATAATTATATTGTTACATATTAAAAGATATTCTTAAATTTTGTTAGTTATTATTATATTTTTATATATTATTGTTAGATATAAGTGAGAATGGAAAAGTAAATGTTTATTTTAGAAATTTTAGACTTGTAAATATAAAAAAAAAAAATTTAGAAATAGAATTTTAATATCAAGGAAAAAGGAAAAAATGAGAAATAAGAAGTAAGATGAACTTATAGTTACTGCAAGGCAGTGTTCAGGCCCACTGGATCAGAAAACTGCACACGAAATAAACATGGGTTTTTCTTACTGTATCCTCATATATTAAAAATAAGTACTCCTTATATTACACTGTCTAATCAATTCAAATATATATTTTACAATATCTAATCTGATTTTTTTAAATATATTTTAAACATTATAATTCAAAATTATATTTTAAATCTAATGAGTAACTCATTTTAATAGAATTATTTTGTTTTCTATATTTTTATTTTATTTTTCAGTCTAACAATAAAAAAAATAATTACTTAGTAATATTATTTGATGAAAAAATAAAGAATCAGGATGGATTAAAAAAAATATTGCACACATCTAGGGTAAGTAAAAAATATATTTAATTTTGAGCTTTAAGGCCATATTCATGAAATGTTTTTGAAAATTATTCCTTCCCTCTATGAATTAATATATCATATTATTCATGTAGACCTTCAAAATCTATACAGTTGAAATTATGTTCAGAAAGAGAATCCTAACATTTTCCATCCAATAAAATATTTTGTATTATCCTTTTATATATGTTACTGTTTATCAATTGGTTTAACAAAATGATTTCATAAAAGAAAATTCTAGTTTAACAAATAGGTCAATAATATAGTTAAACCTATTTTTAGAATTTAGTTTGTTTTTCAAACTTTAAATAAGAAACACCTAAGCTACTTACAGTGAGCATATCTTCAATTTCAAATCAGTCTATTCGAAGTATCATAATGAAAATAAAAGAGTATGAAAAATGTTAATAAATATTCACTAAAGAAAATCAAAATTATCTACTGGTATAATTACTTAGTAAACACAAAAATTTGTTGGCAAATTAAACTTATTGACAACCTATGAACGATTGAAAATCTGTAAGTAAAATATTCATTTTTAAATCTTATTGATAGATAAAAACTTTTGTTAGATTTAATTACTAATAAACTTAAAAATCAATAGAAACTTTGACATTTATATTATTGAATGAATTTATCAATAAAAAAATTATTAATATATATAAATTCTAATTTGTTAACGCATCAATAAATTGTTTTTATCAATTATTAAAATTTTAATTTATCAATATATTATTTACAGATTTATTAATGACAAAAATTTCTATCAATAATTAAAATTATAAATTCATCGGTAAATAAAATCTATCAATAAATTTTATTTTAACATGTTTATTTTCTTTGATAAAATTCTTTTTCTAATTAATAAATTCATGTAGTGATCATAATAGTGTGACAAAATTAAAATTTCGGAGAGTCTTGAGTTTTAAAGATCCATAAAAAACTAATCTTATTTTAATATTGTACTGCCTTACCTAATTTATTTATCAGCATAAGAAAATGATTAGGTGAAGCACGTGTTAAAAAGAAAATGACAAGCAGTATTGCTTTATTACGTAGACTGTTTTGCATGATTGTAAAAGAGTGAAATTGAGTGTTTAGCATTAATTTTTTAGAAAAGTTGGTGAAAATGTTTGTAGTAATTTAAGAATTTCAAACGCAGGTGTTGAAATATTCTTCAATTAACACATAGATACGACACTACAGTAGAAACATAAAAAAGACAAACACAGAACAGAACAGCAAAACCTATGCAGAAAAAGAACCAGCACAGATTGAAAGCACAAAACTGATGATAGTTAAAAATGACATTGATTTGAAGTTATTTGTATTTTTATTATAATTGAAATAAGTTAATATTAAAAAATTACCTTTTTAACCTAAACCTATCTGAATTTATTTTTATCTATAATGATTTTAATTTCTATTTCCGGTAAATATTCACCCACCAATATAGTTTGTTAAGTATTTGGAGGAGTGAGGAGACATTTCATCTTTTATGGTAAATGTTTTGTCATTTATTGTTTTTTTCTTTTTAGGAAAAATTATATATATATATATATATATATATATATATATATATATATATATATATGGGGTTTGTTAGGTTTTTCAGTTGGTACATTTTAACAAAGTGTATCAAGTTTTAGGTTACAAAAATGTTCCCATAAAAAAGAAAACAAATTTTAAATTGAAAGGTATTTTAATAATTTTAAAATTTAATTTAAAATAAAAAAATAAAATGTAGTTATTAAAAATCTTGATTGGTCCACGAAAGAAGTTATTAGCTTTTATTATATATTTTTTAAAATGTAGTTGTTTTTTAAAATTAAAAATAAAATAAAAGATAGTTGTTTTTTAAAATTAAAAATAAAATAAAAGGTAGTTGTTTTTTAAAATTAAAAAAAAATAAAAGCTAATAACTTCTCTAACAGGATTTTTAATAACTACCTTTTATTTTTTTATTTTAAATTAAATTGTAAAATTATTAAAATACCATTGGATTTAAAATATGTTTTTTTTAACAGGACATTTTTGTAACCTAAAATTTGGTACACTTTGCTAAAATGTATTAACTGAAAAACTTCTTTATGTATATATAAGGTAAGTTTTAATTATTTATATAAATTTAAACACTTACTATAAAATATAAGTATAATATTTATTGTTTATTAATGAATTTCATTAATATTTACTGGTGGTATAGCCATGATTATTTTGACGATTGAGGATGTTATGATATTTATTTTCAAAATCTGGTTTTATGAAAAGAATATTTTAATAAATGAAAGTAGAATATTGGTGTTAAAAAAATAAATATGTAAAGAATAATCTAAAATGAAGTTAGATAGCATGTGAAGATAGAGAAGCAACGTAGATAGGAAGAAGGAAGAAAGTAAGAAAAACATAGATTAAAGCGTTTGATGGAATGAAGGCGATATAGAGTAGTGGAGAAGTGTAAAAGGGTTAAAGGGTTATGAAAGAGGTGGGTCCTAATTGTCTGATATTGTCCCCTGCGTAACTCATGCCACTCACCTATCATAAGCTATGGATGCACCGTTTCTTTGGTTGCACTTAAAGCTGCTATGTGTGCATGCTATTTTTTGCTCTCACTTTATACCGCACAATCACTCCACCACCCACAACACATCAACATGCGCACTTCTCAAACCACTGCCACCTTCACGTCTTTTCACATTTCAAAAATCCCCAAAACACTCATAACATTAACCATTTCAAATAGAAATCAAAGCGTGAATACTACTACTAATCATTGCTCATCACCGACTAATCCAAAACTCTACAACTCCAAGATAATGACAACAAAAAGAAAACGCAACTGCCTTCACAATGTTAATTAAACATCCATCTGTTTCCGCAAAAACCAAACCAGAGATTCTTTCTCTTCAAGTGGTCCACGTCATGTCGTTCTCGAAAATCCAGTGGCAAACCTCAATTTTCCCAGGGCCTGACCCCAATGCCAAGAATGCCCCGTGTTCCGGGCCCCACGATGACGTGTCAATATGACAGATGGCAACACCGTCATTCATCTTCTCCTTCGTCTCCACGTTAAGAATATCAGCTTCATAAACTCTCACTTCGGGTACACTGTGGCAATAATACAGCAAGTAAGGGTACAAACTCTGATGACACGAAACTGATTTCGTTACTTTTCCACCGTCCACCGGGTAGACCTTACCAATCATCACACTCGATCCTGAACCGTTCACATTCTCCGTGGTCCTCACCACACTACTGGGACCCATCACCGATGCCGCAAACTCTATCATTTCCTCTGCAGACGCGACACACCGTTTCGTCTCTCCCCTGCTCGCCTCCCTCTCGCACTCACCCAACGCGTTAACTATCACGCGCTCTGTAGAAGACCCCTCCCGCGCGTTGAACAATTCCCTCATTTCGTCTATCCTTGCCGATGAGAATGGTAATTTCGAAGCAATCGCCAGGGGCAAAAACGACCTTGCAGGCATTTTATCCTTAATGTCAGGCATTAAAATCACGTTCCCTTCCTTCATCATGGATTCTCTAAAGAACTTACCCGGCTCCACGCGCTTATTTACAACTCTGCCACTTGTTGCGCTGATATTCCGATACCCCGAAAATGACGCCCCGTCTTTGTTGTACACTTTAAACGCGCGGCCCAACCCGTAAGATTTAAACCCGAACGAGCTCTTCCCCGTCGCACCCTTCCCGTACTCCGCGAAACTGTCGTTTCCGACATTGAACGACATTCCGTAGTTCGCGAATGTGGCGGTGCCGGACTTCGACCTCGCGGCGTAGCTTTGGAACGAGTCGTCGCCGACATTGGCGCGGTTCCGGTAACTGATGAAATTTTCGGCGGCGGACCCTCTCGACCCGGCCCCGTATGTTTTGAAATCGTTCCGCGGATTGTTACCGTTGAAGCTGTAGGACTTGAAGGAGTCGTTGACTGCACCGGCGCTGAAGTCGCCGTAATTGTTGAAATGCGATTGCAGAATGTTCGCGTCGCTGGCGTAATTCGTGAACTCGCTGGTTCCGCCAATGACGCGTTTTCCGTAGCTCGAGAAGGATTGCGATCCGGAATTTGTTTCGTTGCCGTAGCTGGCGAACGATAGTTTGTGGTTGGAGGAGCCGGAGTCGTAGGTGGTGAAACCGAGGTTGGGAACGTTCACCGTTTTATCGTAGTTGTTGAAATCGCTGGAGGATTGAGCAGCGGCGGAACCGTAGCTGGAGAAGTTCGTATTCGCAACGTTACCGTTATCGGCGTAGTTCTTGAACTGTTCGGCGCGGCGCGTGGAGGAGTCGCTGTATTTCCGAAACGCGTCGTTGTTGGCGTTTAGGCCGTTGGAGTAGTTTTTGAAGGAGTCGACTCCGTCGACTTTAGAGGAGCCGTAGTTAGCGAAGTGTTTGTTGTTGTAAACGGCGAAGTTGGAGTCGTCGTTTTTGCGCTGTAGTGTGTGCGTGTCTGATGCATCGTCGAAGGAACAGAACAAGTTGGGTGAGGAACAGAGGGATTGGTGAAGCTTGGGAATGTAAGGTTTGGGTTTTTCGTTTAAAAGTTTGTTGAGAATAGCATAGTGTTGTGGGGTAAGAGGTGAAGCTTTAGCCAGAAGAAAGTGAGGGATTGGAACAGTATTGGTGACTCGAGTGTTCCAATAGCGAATGAGGGAGGCTTTGGGGCTGAATGGGTTTATGCGTTGGCGGGTGGCTAGAGAAACCTGCATTTGTGGAAGAAAAGTTACAGAGCATGGAAATGAAAGAAAACAGAGCAATGCAATGTGGTAGTTTTATTATTGTTATGTTGTTGTTATGCAATTTATAGAGGTAAAACTGTATGTGTTTGTTCTTACATGGAAAGATGAGAGCGACAAGAAGAAGCAGCAGAAGAAGTGGATGTTCATTTTGAAGGTGTGAGAGCGTGTTGCGTGGGCAGTGGAGAGAAACTAGACAGTGATATAGAAGAAGAAAAAGAGAGGGGCCATTGATCGCTTGGAGCCGGGGAACAATAAATTTGTGGTCTCCCCAGACATAGTTTGCTTTTCTCTGCGCGAACATGGTATCAATGACTAGGTACGATGCTTTTTCTTTCTTTCTTTCTTTTCTTTTTTTTTTATCTTATGCAGTGCCTCTGAAGATAAGTATGGGTAAGTTTATACTTTATTATATTTGGTTGTCTTTTCTGCTATTGCTCCTTAGATAGTTAATAAGCGTGGCCTCGTTTGAGTTGCAGGTGAAGGTGTTATGTTGCACTAGATAGTTAGTGGACCACATATGCTTCTTCTAGCACAGTGATGCACGATGAGTTTATAGTATAGTAATGGTCAAGTGGATGATGAGAATAGGAACTGATTTTTTTATTTTAAACATTTTTATCGAATGGATTAGGTAAAGTTAAACTTACAGATAGATTAAGACAATTAGTCCAAGTGTGGGACTCTGTTCCCAGGTTCTGTAGATGCTTCCCTTTTGACTTTAGCTGTTCATTAACCGAGTAGTGGGGCTTCATTTACTCCATTCATCTAACTATACCATCATTATTAATGTCGGATTCATTATTTCATTAAATAACCTGAATCTACATAAGTACCATCTATGTTTTAGAGAATTAGTTAGGCCATCTATGTTTACTTAGAGTTAAATTTATCTTTAGAAGGTTAAGGATTAATTTTGAAAAACTGCTTATGTTTTAAAGTCTTGTGAAAATTAATAACAATAAATATTTTCTTTTACATAATAAAATTAAATGAGTTAGTTTGTGTTTTCTTCAGGTTCAAGCTATATTATGAGCTTGAAGCCTTTTTGAAAAGATCAAGGTGGTCTTGGTTGGATAGACTGATTGTCAGGTTGTGGTGAATGACATTCAAGTAAGTATAGGGACATCACATGTAAGGAATGTGATGTTTAAGTGAGTGCAGATAAAAAGATAAACTAAATTAATACGAGATTCCTTTTATGACTCTTCTATTGTTGTAACTAACATGTATTTAGGATTAGTTTTGGTATCTCTATACTTCACCATTAATTGGGTTGGTCAACTTTAGAATAACTATGATTTTGAGAAAATATGTTTTCTCAAAATCTTCAAAACAATATATTAAACATAAAGTTTAATCAACTTTTGATCTCTTACCATATAAGTGTTTTGGTTTTAGTCATTATTTTATTTTTGTTTAACTTTTGTTTTATGCTAAGCGTTAACCTTCTTTCTTAATCTTAACTATGTCATGACTTATATGTTTTCAAGACTAAAATAAAAAATAAAACGTATAGGAGTTAAAATATAAAAAAATCTTTTTTAAATAAAATAGAAGTGATATATTTTTGGTAATAAAATACAATATTAAATAGTTTTAGTGATTAAAGACATATATATATATATATATATATATATATATATATATATATATATATATATATATATATATATGTGTGTGTGTGTGTGTCATCCACCAAACATGTATTTAAGTATTGTAAGTATTGTACGAAAATTGATTGATAAATAAGACAAATAAATTAAAAAGAATAAATTTTACTAAGTTTGCTATTTTTATTCATAAAGTTATTTATTCCTTTTCAATACATCATTATATTATTTTTAAAAAAAAAACAAAATTACTTTCTGCAATTTGCACTATTTTAAGAATAAAATAAATTAAGTGAAATTAACAATAATAAAGCGTACTTGCCCCAAATCAAATGTAAATGGTCATAGTATTATGTGCCTGACAATCGGATCGCACATGCTGATATGCAGTCCATAGTACACACATATTTTGGTCAATGTAAGGAATTTGACTCTCAGTTACATTTTCCCAAACTTTAGCATAAGGTAAATAAAATATAATACTGTATTAAAAAGAAGAATATCGTAAGAAAATATTAAATTATTAGTTTAATGTATTATTAATGCTTAAAAAAATTTCATTAGAAACCATTAATATTTGTTGTTTTTAATATAGTTATTATAAAAGTTAATAACAAGTAAATCTATTAATTAGATTCAATTGTTGAAAAGCTTTAGCATTTTAGCCAATATATATATATATATATATATATATATATATATATATATATATATATATATATATATATATATATATATATATGGGGAAGCATGCACATGAAAAACTACATGGAGTCATAAATGTGTAAAAGAAGTCAGACTTAGTTGAAAGATTCTTTTTATACATTTTGAAATCATCTTGAAATAATGTATTTAAAAAATAATTGAATGATTATATTAGTATGTTTTAGTTTCACTAAGCCTAACTTTCTTGTCTATCTTGATTGGCTGAAAAATGTCTAGAGTGGTGTAAAGTTTTTGACAACCCAAGAATGTGTGTAATGAATAACAAAAGAAGGAACCTTCTTTTATTGGTGATGTTTGTTGATGCGTAAGTCAGAACAAACATCATTAAAGAAAAAACCTTCTTTTGAATCTTTGCTCTTAATTATTCACGTTTCTTTGCTTTTACTCTTTTCAAGTTTTGGAATCATTTTTCTTAACATAGACTTAATATTATGAAAATTATATTTTGATATCCAATTTTTTTTTCTTATTTTCCATTTACTTCTTCTTTTAATAATAAAATGTTATATTTAATAAAAAAAAATAAATATAACCAAAATTTAAATTGAGAGCATAAACAAAACTCAGTGTATAAGTATCAACGTCCTCCATATTAATTCAAATATATTTTTATCATAATTTATTTCTCTCTTTTTTAGCTATGATAATTCTTTCATTGTTTCTAAGTCACTTTTGAACTTTATTAACCTAAGTAGACACCATCAACAAATTTATTTCTAAATCTAGATTTTTTAATGTTTAAATAAAATTAAATAATCATTTATTTAGAATAATATTTAAATAAATAATTCATTAAGTTGGATTGGTATGTTAGTATATATTTAAAATTTCCCAATATGAAAAATATATTTTAAATTACGAAACTCCGTAAGACAATCGTAAAACATTTTTATAGCGTATTTAAATAAAAGTTTGTGATGGAAAAAATTATATGTTAACGTATATTTTAATTAATATATTAATTAAAATTTAAATAAATTATTACCTTTTAAAAACGTTTAACTAAATAAATGTTGAATTTAAAAATGTACTAAATTAGTAGCTGCTTCATTTATTTGAATGACTATTTGGTTAATTGATATTTGTATAGAAAATAATTTAATAAATTAATATAAAAATAATAATTGACTAAATACCTAGTGGTGGTTCATTTAACATTTTATGAATATTTAACAAAATTGATATTTGAATTCAGGTATTGGAAATATTTAACTATTTGAAATTTCCATTTTTAAAAACGTTTTATAAAGTAACTTTTTAAATAATAGCAAAAACTTATTTGTTTTGGTTCATTATGCTTTGATCCTGGTAAATTTTTATTCTCTTTTTCAATTTTAGCAAAATAATATTATAACTGGAAGGGAATAAAAAGACAACATAATGGTAAAACTTTAACTGGAAACAATACAATAATATTGTTTAATAAAAACACACAAGGGAAATGATTGATACTTTTGTCAAAGTTCATAAGATTACTTTTTATTTAGAAAATTTCATTTAACATTAATGTAAACGTTTATGTATATATCCTTAGAAATTAAATATATAATAATAACTTTCATTCAATATTATATTTTGCAACAATCTGATAATAATAGTTTTTATATAAATAAATAATATTAAAAGTGTATATATAAGCAATGATATGGTAGAAATGAGAATAAAATTGAAAAGAAAGTTTATCATTTTATTTTTTTTTTATATTTCTTTTTTCCATTTTCTTGCCTCTTCAAATCGTTTATTCTTAATCTCATACATAACCAAATTTCGGGTTTAAATGCTTCAAATCAAAAGTATTTAGTTATCATATCAATTCATATTTTTAAATGTTAATTTTAATTTCTCATTTTCATTTAGTTACTAATAAATAGAAATATGTTGCAAAGTAAAATATATACTATAAATAATAATTAATGTTGCATTAATTTAATAAGATGACATTCAAAATAAAATAATTTGTTTTTCGTTTTCAAAATCACTGACGAAATGGGACAGAAAACTAGGGTATAAGAAAAATTTTCAGAACACTTTTGAAGTGAAGACCAAAAAAAAACTTTAACCTTCATTATTCCTTTTCAAATAGATTAGGATTAGAGTTAAGATAAGTTTAATTCTATTACAAAATTTTAATTAATTTTTAAAAATAATATCATTTCTATACAAATATAAAATTATATATTTTATTAGATGATTTAACATCATTCTTATTATTAAATAAAATATATAACGAAATTTCAGAGTTTTCTTATATTAAATAAAATATATATATTTTTATATCTTTATATCATGCTCGTATATAAACAATCTTTATGTATGAAATAACAATTCATATATATGTCTCATATATCATTATACTCTTGTTATTACTTCTAAAATATTCTCTAACCAAATGTAGTCTTTTGTAAAAAAAAAGTCATGCTAAATAAATAAAATGATTTTTCTTCATCTTAATTAGTTTTTAATTTCTTTAAAATCAAATAAAAATTTTAAAAGATATAAATAAATTACTTAATTAAGAAGTGAATTCTTTTATATTGTGATAAATAATTGTTTTTTTTATATATTATGTATTTTTTATAACACTTTAGTAGTTTTTTTAATTTCTTTTAGTTATATAAAAAAGAAGATCAACATGATTAAAAATTTAAGAATAAAGATAAAAGTTTCCTGTTAAAAAATAATATAAAAAAATCAACAAAATTATATATTAAAATTTTGAGTTAAAAATAACATTTTATATTATTTTTTTCACATTTTTTATGCATGATAGTAAAACATATACTTTTGAAAGTAAATCAATCAACATAAAAAATAATTATAATTAAAATATGTATGTATGATTAGAAAAATTACTAAGTGTAGAAAAATGAAAAAAAAAAACTATATGTTAAGAACAATTCACTAATTCACTAGTGAAAAAACAGTTTTGGAAATAAATGCAATTATTAGATGAATTTTAGAATTGTAATTCGATATCAAACGTCGAATGTCCTAGAATTAGTGAATTCAATAAAAATTTGAGCGGGAGATTGAAAATTCATTCACTTTATCTTCGCGTGCGAGACCCTCTTCTCTTCTCAAACTTTTCTCGAACGAAGTTTGACGACCATCACATGTAATCTTTCTTTCATTTGATACAAATGCATGTTAATTAACTACTTTATGTATGATTTTCGTTTGTTTTGACAAATTATTTTTGTGTTCTTGTTCTTCAAAGACACGTTCTGCTTTCTCTCTCACTAGTGGCGATACTTTATTCCGACGAACCCACCTTTTGAAGATTAGTTTTCATTTTTGTTTCGAAGAACTTATTTGTTGTTTTTTCTTTGTTGAATTTGTTTGTTATTGTTGTTTGGTTGAACTTGTTTGTTCTTGTTGTTGTTTGATTGAACTTGTTTGTATTTTGTTATTGTTGTTTGTTGTTAATAGTACACTATACGCTCATAGTTCATGCTTTATAAAATATCAAAATCTGAAATTTGTTGTTTTTCTATTTTTCCAAAAAAAATACTTCAATCTCCATCATCTCTTCTCAAGTGGATTAGTGTCAAGGTCAGGGTTAAGATAAGTTTAGTCCCACTATAAAATTTTAATTAATTTTTAGAAACAATATCATTTCTATACAAATATAAAATTATATATTTTATTAGATAGTTTAACATATTTTAATTTTATTATATTTAAATCAATATTTTTATATCATACTTGTTATTAAATAAAATATATAATAAAATTTCATACTTTTTTGAGTTTTCATATACTAAATAAAATATATATTTTTATATTTTTATATCATGTTCGTATATAAGCAATCTTCATGTATGAAATAACACGTATGAAATAACACTTCATATATATCTGTCATATATCATCACACTCTAGTTATTACTTCTAAAATATTCTCTAACCAAATGTAATCTTCATAAAAATAAGAACATGCTAAATAAATAAAATGATTTTTCTTCATCTTAATTAGTTTTTAATTTCTTTAAAATCAAATAAACATTTTAAAAGATATAAATAAATTAATTAATTAAGAAGTGAATTCTTTTATATTGTGATAAATAATTGTTTTTTTTATATATTATGTATTTTTTATAACATTTTAGTAGTTTTTTTAATTTCTTTTAGTTATATAAAAAAGAAAATCAACATGATTAAAAATTTAAGCATAAAGATAAAAGTTTCATGTTAAAAAATATTATAAAAAAATCAACTAAATTATATATTAAAAAGTTAAAAATAACATTTTATATTATTTTTTTCACATTTTTTTATGCATGATAGTAAAATATATACTTTGAAAGTAAATCAATCAACATAAAAAATAATTAAAATATGTATGTATAATTAAAAAAATTACTAAGAGTAGAAAAATGAAAAAAAAAACTATATGTTGAACAATTCACTAGTGCAAAAACAGTTTTGTAAATAAATGTAATTATTAGACGTAGTTTAGAATTGTAATTCGACATAAAAAGATATAAAACGTCGAATGTCGTAGCATTAGACGTCAAAAGATTAGTGAATTCAATAAAAATTTGAGCGGGAGATTGAAAATTCATTTACTTTATCTTAGCATGCGAGATCCTCTTCTCTTCTCAAACTTTTCTCGAACGAAGTTTGACGACCATCACATGTAATCTTTCTTTCATTTGATACAAATGCATGTTAATTAAATACTTAATATATGATTTTCGTTTGTTTCGATCGATTATTTTTGTGTTCTTGTCCTTCATAGACACATTCTGCTTTCTCTCGCACTGGTGACGATAATTTTTTCTGACGAACCCACCTTTTGAAGGTTAGTTTTCGTTTTTGTTTTGAAGAACTTATTTGGTGATCTTGTTTGTTGTTTTTTCTTTGTTAAACTTGTTTGTTGTTGTTGTTTAGTTCAACTTGTTTGTTTTTGTTGTTGTTTGATTGAACTTGTTTGTATTTGGTTATTGTTGTTTGTTATTAATAGTATAGTACACGCTCATAGTTCATGCTTTATAAAATACCAAAAACTGAAATTTGATGTTTTTCTGCTTTTCAAGTCTCGTAGAATTGTAAAAAAGGATAACAATTAATTAAAAAAAATAGAAAAATTGATTAATGTCGTATATTGACAAAATTCGACATTAATTTAACGTCGAATTTAAATTAACGTTGAATTTAAAAAATTTTACGTTGTTTTAACGTCTACCGATATGACGTCGATCTCGAAATGACGTCGATCTCGAATTCAATGTGAAAGACCCAAATATTTGGACGTTGTATCCTGTTTTTGTACTAGTGATTGAATTAATAACAACTAGAATAGAAAATACATACAATCTCTAAGTATCCATTCTAATAGTAATAAATTTAGTGAACATTAAGAAATGAAACATCATAAACCACTTAATATTATAAATAATTTATTGTTAATTTTGATAAAAAAAATAAGAAATTAGTTACCTAAATATAATCAGAATATTATATATATATATATATATATATATATATATATATATATATATATGAGAAATATAATGACATTTTTGCACAACAAAATTAAATTATTATCTCATATACTTTAAAAATGTACCTAGTCAATCAAGAAAAATTAGGTATGTTTAGTTAGTTAAAGATTTCAACATCCTATGTTATTGCATAATTTTCCTATATAAAAAAACAATCAAACTTATTGAAATCTCTTAAAAAGTATATTTAGTCGTATTAAAGTGTTTGTATATAGTTATTTAACAAATTAAAAGCACTTAGATGTGTAAATAATTAGCAGTTGATTACATTTTTTTTCTTGTATTCAAAATGATCATTTTTTTTTCTCTAAAAATAAAGCTCATGCGTTGCTCTCGCAGGACTTTTATAGATATTTTAGTCCGGTTGACTTTTTCTATAGGAACCTTTTTGGTCTTGTGAGTTTGTTTTACCTCAACTCATGTGGGTTAGGATCAAACCATATAATGGAGACCAAATTAATGGGTCTAGCTATAAACATGACCCAAGCCCAAGTTTTTTTAGATTATACTTCTAAATGTATTCAACACAAATTAAATTCTTCTCAAGCATAAATATGCATCATATTTAAATGATATGTCTTGTTTGAATATTGTTTTAATATATAGTTCATCACATATACTTTTTGTATATTTACTTTTTTAGATTGATTACTAATAGATAATCTTCTTGTGTAATTTGATTACAGAAAGAAGCAATGGAAGCTCTAATTTAAGACCTTCCAACATTCAAGTTAGATGAGGTTCCTACTACTTGCATCAAGTTAGATTACCAAAAAATGAAGTTTGATAAGTAAAGAGTACACCTCAGTAGTGCAGTAGTTGATCAATAGTGAAAATCCAAATTTGTTCTTCAAGAAACCTTCAAGATTATCATCCTCTTTGTATCTTGTTTTTTGGAGCGTCTCAGCACACCTGTAACTCTTTTCTTAATTCACAAATATCATATATGAAACTTTAGAATGATCAAAATCCTTAAAAGTTGTGTGTAGTTCGTCAATTTATAGTTTTCCTCATACCAGAAGCAAATAAATCGATTACGTTAGTAATGTAATCGATTACATTAGTAACAAATGTAAGAGAATTACAATTAACACAATTCTAATTGAATGCACATTTAGTGTAATTGATTTCCAATAAATGTTAGTCAACATATTTGAAAATATGACCGTTAACACTGTTATGACTTAACTTGAAAATAGTTTCCAAAGAATAAAATACTTAATAGATTACATAAACAGTGTAATCAATTAAGCTATTCACTTAAACAAATTTTGAAAACTCTTTCACTTCAAAACTCATCACACTACATTTCAAAAAGATGTTTGCAAAGATACGAGTTTTAATCGATTTTACACTTAATGTAATCGGTTAAAACTTGTTATTTTGCCACAGTTTAAAACAAAAGCTATTTGATTAACTTAATTGATTACAACATCACTGTAATCGATTATTTCATATGGAGTTGCTTTGTGCTTGTGGTTTTATCACATTAAAACATTTATTATGCATAGAGTAGATATAAACACAATCATGATCAGAGTAGTATGCAGACCAAACAACATATCATCATATGTATTAATCACCAAGAAACATTTACATGCCAACATATGTATCAAGAACAAATACATATTTTTGTTGTATCATGAAAACATATATGTGTTGTTACAATCTATGTGTTGTCATCATCAAAAACCAAACACATCAGGGATTGAGTTCAACACTTATATTGCTCCCCCAATCAACTAGAGCTGTCAAAACAGGTAACCCGACCCGACCCGGCCCGGCCCACCATGGGTTGGTCACTTAGTGAGCCAACCCAACCCGACTCATTTATTGACGAGTCAGAAAAACTTGAACCCGGCCCGACCCACCACGGGTTGGTGGGTAAACGGGTTGGCTCACTAACTCATTTAATTGCATTTTTTAAAATAAAAAAATATAAACTTTCTGTAATTTAAATTTAAACAAATTTCACTCTCAAAAACTTATGTTAAAGATAATTCAAAATAATAATAAAAAGTACAATATAATCCAAATTCAAAGATATAAAAAAAGAACCAGTACTCAAAAACATCGACAAAAAAATTAATAGTTTAATTTGTAACATAATTTCCCAAATTCAAATATATCAAAAGCAGCTTGTTCAAATAATGTATACTCAAATTGTTTAAATAAAATGAACAAACTCTGATACAAGCATGTCAGAACAGGACAAAAAATCATTCTATGTCTTCAAATCTCCCACAACAAAAAAACAAATTCGCAAACCCCTATTTTTGTCATTATAGGGTTTTTGAAAAAAAAAAGAGAAGTGAGAAAACAAAAATGTGGAGAAAAGAGAAGAAAAAAGGAAGGATGTTTTACCTGCTCCTTGAATAATTTTAGTGAAGTGAGAATGAGAGCACCGTTAAATGAGAGCAAGTACCCTGAGAGTGATTTTTGAGAGCAGGATTTACTTTTTTGGTATAGACAGTGACTAAAGAGAGTATTTTATTTTTTAGGGTTTCACAAATAAAATGATAAATTAAAAAAATAAAATTAGGTAGGTGGGTTGGTGGGCCAACCCGGCTCACCACGGGTTCGACCCGCATGAGCCGGGTCTAAATGAGTCGGGTTGAAATCTGACCCGCATATAAGTGGGTTGTATTTTTCAAACCCAACCCGGCCCGAACCCGTGACGGGCCGGGTTGGCCCGCGGGTTGTGACCCATTTTGACGGCTCTACAATCAACATTTATTTTTGTGAGAATTGCTTATGTAGCTAAATAGAATATAACATCTTACAATACTAAGTGACGTAGAACTAAATTGAGCTCCACAATACTAACAACAATGTCCTTTTAAGTTTGTTAAATTATTTTCTTCTTCAACAAGATCTTTTATACGAAGAGCTTGGAGGAATAAAGTCATTACATGTCCTTTGTAGTTGTTATAAAGGTCATTTTCTACTATTGTTTTCCCATGACACATTGAATGCTCTATGACATAGCATTGGATGATGTGTGAGACTCTTTTGATAAAACCTCTAGAGCATGATAAAGCTTTACAACACCAACTTCTTACCTTTTCTAAAGAAACAATTTGTATGAAACTCATTCTTAAAAAAAAATCTTTAATGTAAATAAAGTGTTTCAAGATCTTAAAATACTAAATCCTTCCAAACATAAAAAAAATATTTATTAAGGTTTAGTATGTTATGAAATTTTTCAGCCTTGCATATGTAAACTAAAATATAATTGTCATATATTGAAATACTTATTTGACTAAATATACTCACTTTGGTTTCAAGCATTAATCAAAATAATACTTAGTAATAACTGTAACTGGACCAGAACACATTAAAGATATTTATGTACCTAAAAGATTCAAGTATCTAAAAGAGCCTATATTCAAATAATAATGTTAGAAGAGAAAGGAAATTCTTATATAATCTATTTGAAACTGCTATAGTTACGAGAATGACGCATAACTTTTATTTTATATAGAAGGAATAATGAATTATGTACATTATAATTGAATAGATAAATATTCCAATTTATACTATTATTTTTTAACAAGTATTGTTGAACTATTACATGCAAAATGTATTAGTCAACATTTCCATATCTTCAAACATAAATCTCATGATATATAACAAATTTTCTAGGGTTCTCTACCATCTCTCTAACTTTTCTCACACTTAGTAAGTGGTAAACCCCTTTCTTTGATGTTTATGGTTCTTGATCTTGTGAAGGAGTTCTGCTTGCATGGATCAAGAGTCCCTCTACTTCAATTCTTGACTCAAATTAGGTTCTAAGGTTGATTTCCTATCACTAATTGGTGATTTGTAGGGTTTTCTAGAGTTGCCTTGCGGTGTAATCATCTGTTGGAGTTGCGTTGAACTGTGTTGTTTACCAGAGGTAAGGGAAGATAGAATTTCTTTAATTTATGTTAATTGTGTATGTTAGAGAAGGTACGAATATTGAAATATTTGAGTAAAATGATGTTCTATGATTGGAAGTATAGTAATAAATTATGTGATAGATGTTTTGTGTGATGATGATTGATGTATACGATGTTGAGTCTATTTATGTGTTTTGATGTTGGTTTAGGTATTGATAAAGTTAATTGTAATAATGGAATTATTTGGAGGCAAGTGCTACTCTTGGTTATAGGTTTTTGGTTTAAAATGAGGTCTTAGGAAGTGAAAACTATGAGAGAAGTTTTATGAACTGGTTGGAAGTATGTGAAGTCTGCTTTGAGTGTGTGGTGAGTGGTTAAGATGTTTAAAATTGATGAAATCTGTGCGGAGAAGGTGTGATGATAGATAAGGTAGAGTTATACTTGGTTTAAAGTTCAATTTGAGGATGTGGAGTGGTGAAAATGAGAATTAGGAGTTAGAGGTTTAAATGGTCAGTTGTAATAGTTTAGTTAAGTCCATTGTGACTTGTGAGAACCATTTAGTTGATAAAAATGTGACAAAAGAAGTAGAATGTGATTTACGTCCATGAGTTGAGAAATTTTGTGTTTTGAAAAGGGAAATTGGTTAATAATCACTTTAGGTTGATGTTAGTAAGGTTTAGGAACACTTAGTTAAGTCTAATTAGGTATATAACAAAAATTAGGAGGATTAGAAGTTGGAAAAAATAGTCAGAAGTGGTAAATGTGGTTTGGGTTGCATAATTCTGCAGAATTCGTGCTATAGAATTATGCAGACTCGTTGAGCGAATAGAGTCTCTCAACGAGTGGTCTTGTGGGTTGGCTCACTGTTTGCCGATTCGCACAGCGAGCTAGTGTGCTGAGCGACCAGTTGAGGTCTAAGAGCACTGTCTGATTTATTCGAATAACAAAGGGGTGCGCTTAGCGAGTGTTTGGGAGGGCTTGACTATTGTCTGGGCTTTCGCATAGCGAATTGGGAACGTTATGCGAGTGGTTGGGGTCTGGTACCATTGGGAAGTTTATTTGCATAGCGAGATGGGTCATTGTGCGAGACTTCTTTAGATTTCGCTCAGTGAGGATATGCGTTGACCGAATGGTTCAAGTTCTAGATACTCTTTTCTTGAATGGTTCTAGTTTAATTTAAATGATGTTCTAGCCTAAGCATGAAGTATATGTATGATCATGTATTATGGTATTTGGCTGTTCATGTCTTGAGTTAAGTTTTAAAGTGAAAGTATGGTTGATGGACGTAATTCCATGATCCTCACAGAGAGATTACATAGTGGTGCCCTGTGTAAGTTTAGAATGATTGCAGGAAGTTTAGTCTTGGGGGTTATCCTGAAACTCCAATGGTTTTTTACTCTCACGTAAAGAAGATTGATCCATGTCGTGAGGAGTAGCAGGAGGTCCTAGTCTTGGATGCTTCCAGTATGATCCAAGGTGAGTGATAATGGACTAACCTCATGAGTGTGGTAGGGTGAAACCCATTGGCAATGGCTTTGCAAAGCAGTAGAGACCACCACGAGTGCACGACCCGCCATAGCTCGACAATCATTCTAAGTCCAGACGGTCAAAGTCGATGTAAGTAGTTTATGTTGGAAATGGCTATGTATGACCGTATGAAATATAGGTGATAAATATAATCGTTTTCTTTTATTTAAACTAGCTTACCCTTGCTTTTTTGTGGTCTATCTTTGTTTGTTGTTTCTCTTTTGCAATGATCACCTTAATGATGTGAGTTTAGGGATAAATTTTTCAGTTGTTTCAGCGAGAGATTGGGATTGACGCTTGCAATATAGGTTCTACCCTTATTCTTTAGGTGAAGAATTTTATTCTTCAAAAAATCTGTAGTTATGTTCTATCATTATTAATATTCTATCATTATTATTAATGTTCAATGATTATTAATGTAAGGTTCAATTTACTAATCTTATATTCCTATATTGAGATGTTAAATAAACCGTTTAACTAAATCAATATTAAATTTAAAAATGTACTAAATTAATAGCTGGTTCATTGGCTAATTGATATTTAAATTGAGGTATAGAAAATAATTGAATAAATTAATATAAAAAATAATTGACTAAATACGTAGTGCTGGTTCATTTAAAATTTTAATGAATATTAACAAAATTGATATTTGAATTCAGTTGAAAATATTTGTACTTGAAATTTCCATTTTTAAACACGTTTTATAAAGTAACTTTTTAAATAATAACAAAAACTTATTTGTTTTGGTTCATTATGCTTTGATCCTCGTAAATTTTTATTCTTTTTAAATTTTAGCAAAATAATATTATAACTGGAAGGGAATAAAAAGACAACATAATGGTAAAACTTTAACTTTAAACAATACAATAATATATTGTTTAAGTTCATAATTGATACTTTTGTCAAAGTTCATAATCACATTACTTTATTTAGAAAATTTCATTTAACATTAATGTAAACGTTTGTGTATATAAAATTAAATATATAATAATAACTTTCATTTAATATTATATTTTGCAATAATCTTATTTAATAATTTTTATAGAAAAAATTGCACAAGTTATTCTAGAAATAAACATATAATATAGCAATGTATGCTACAAATGGTTAATCAAATCATATATAATAACCACATTATTTTGAAAATTCCATTTAACGTACAGGTTTGTGCATCTTATGAATTAAATATATAATAATAACTTGCTATTTTGTAATAGTGTTATTTAATAGTTTTTATAAAGAAAATGGATTGCAGAAGATGATTATAGAAATAAATAATATTAAAAGTGTATATATAAGAAATGATATGGTAGAAATGAGAATAAAGTTGAAAAGAAAGTTGAGATTGACATAGACAGTGAAGAGAAGATGGGAGAGAAGAAAGTATTAGCAGTAATGATATTTGTAATGGCTTATGGTTTGGCAGTAACAAGATTGAGTTATTCTCAAATTCCTGCAACATGCAATGGTGATGAAAATTTATTAAGCTATTGTGGAGAGTATTTGGTGAATAACACACCAAATCCATCTT
>NC_028355.1:5746550-5754032 GCF_000741045.1 Vigna radiata var. radiata
ATTTTAGTAGTTTTTTTAATTTCTTTTAGTTATATAAAAAAGAAAATCAACATGATTAAAAATTTAAGCATAAAGATAAAAGTTTCATGTTAAAACATAATATAAAAAAAGTCAATAATATTATATTTCAAAATTTTCAGTTAAAAATAACATTTTATATGTTTTTTCACATTTTTCATGCATGATAGTAAAAAAATATACTTTCAAAATAAATCAATCAACATAAAAAAGTAATTAAAATATATGTGTATGATTAAAAAAATTACAAGAGTAGAAAAATGAAAAACTAATAAACTATTTGTATGTTGAACAATTAAATTCATAATAACTAGAATAGAAAATGTATATAATCTCTAATTATTCATTATAGTAGTAATAAATTTAGTGAATATTAAAAAATATACATCATAAACCACTTAATATTATAAATAATTTATTGTTAATTTTGATAAAAAATCATTAAAAAGTAAGAAATTACTTAGAATATATATATATATATATATATATATATATATATATGAGAAATATACATGAAGTTTTTGCACAACAAAATTAAATGATTGTCTTGTATACTTTAAAAATGTATTTAGTTATATCAAAGATTTCAATATCTTATGTTTTTTCATCATTTTCCTATATAAAAAAAGAGAATCAAACTTATTAAAATCTATTACAAAGTCTATTTAGTCGTATTAAAGTGTTTGTATATAGTTATTTGACAAATTAAAATCACTTAGATTTGTAAATAATTAGCCGTTGATTACATTTATTTCTTGTATTTAAAATGAACATTTTTTTCTAAAAATAAGACTCATGTGTTGTTCCTGACTCACAAAGCTTTTGTAGATATTTTGATCATGTAGACTTTTTTCTAAAAGGATCATATTGGTCTTGTCTGACTCTAACCCATCTGAGTCAAGGTCAAACTATATAATAGGAATCAAATTAACGAGTTTAGCGACAAACATGACCCAAAATGTTACATATCATCATGAACATTACCTAATTCAAGCCTAGTTTGTTTTAGATTATACTTCTAAATATCTTCAACACAAATTTAAATCATGCATCATGTTTAAATTATATGTCTTATTTGAATATCATTTTAGTATATAGTTCAACACATTATATTTTGTATATTTTACTTTTAGTTTGATTACTAATATATAATGTTGTGGTGTAATTTGATTATAGAAAGAAGCAATGGAAGCTTTAATTGAATAACTTCCAACATTCAGGTTAGATGCGGTTCCTACTACTTGCATCGAATGCTTCGTATAAAAGTATATATATATATATATATATATATATATATATATATATATATATATATATATATATATATATATATATATATATATATATATTTCATGAAAGCTTCAAATGTTTTTTATCTATTAACTCTTATAGAAATGAATCAACTTGCTATATTTTTTGTATATTTAAAAAATATATATACCTTCATATGGCTTATCGGATCAACATGCTTTATCACATTTTCAAACATTTAAAGAATAGTAATGACAAAGATAAAATAAATGGATAATCACCTTTAATATAAATTACCGTGTGAAAATAGATTATGCATCACATCTTATATTATAGGACTACGCTTCGGTTAATGACATGAAAAACAATGACTAGATATATTTTGTTCATTTTCAAAACTGAGGGAATATTTATACATGTGTTAATAATTTATCTCCAATACGAGATTTAAATGAAATTTGAAAAGTATTATAACTAAAATCACAATATATTTTTTTAGGTCAAAATTAAAAATAATAAAAAATTATGTTCATAATCTTAACAAATAGCATACCTCTTAGTTTTTTAACAACTTCTCAAAATTTTATTTTCAAACTAATGTTACTGACATTAATATTTCTTCTTAAAATAATATGCTTTTAAAAGATAATTACCGAAAAACTTGGCTCCGAAATTATTCACCAAATTATCATGTTTTACTGTGGATTGTGAAATTTGAGTTCTAGATGGCATTTTAAATTGAGGAAGAAGATACAATTATGGCTGAACTGATTTCTCTGTCTTTAGGTGTTAAATTTTCTCTATGTATTTTAACTAATTATAATTAATTGAAATTATTTCGAATTACTTTTAATTATCTATAATATCTTACGATTATAAGAATAACATAACCTTTTAAAAAGTAATGACATTTTTTAAATTATTAATAAAATATATACTCAAATTATAATATAACAAAAACATATACCTGTTTGAAAATAGATTTCGGTTATTTGATAAAATCGAAGTCTATATTTTTTAAAAAATCATAAACCAAATTCTATTTTGTGCTTAACAATTTAAAAACAACTTTATTTGCATAAACTAAAATTATTTATCTTAAATTATAATTTATGTAATAAATATATGAACAATTATATACTTGTTTAAATTATTAAAAAATATTCAATATTATTCTAATATTAAAATAATATATGTTAAGCATAATAGTGAAAAAAAAAACAAGTAAAAAATAAAGAAGTTCAAGCATGTTTAACTTTATTTTACATCTTTTTCTAAGTATCATAAAAGTGTCTACTTACACGATAAATTTAGATTAGTCCAACAAATTAATAAAGACTTCTATGTGTATTTAATTTGAAGACTTTTCCTTCTTAAGTTAGTTCAGTGATTATAATATATAATAGAGTTTTCAAAACGGGTAATCCGGCTCGACCTGATCCGGTTCACTACGGGTTGGTCATTTAGTAAATCAGCCCAACCCGACTCATTTATCAGTAAGCCAGAAAAATCTGAACCCGGCTCAACCCACCACGGGTTGGTGGGTAAACGGGTTGGTTCACTAGCCCATTTAATTACAGTTTTTTAAATAAAATAATTACAAACTTTCTATATTCAAATTTAAATAAATTTCACTCCCAAAAAATAATGTTAAACTGAAGACAATTCAAAATAATAATAAAAAGTATAATATAATCCAAATGTCATCCAAAAACAAACACAAAAAACATACAAATAAATTTCTTATGTGCCATAAGTTTCATAAATAAAATAATAAATTCAAAAAATAAAATTAGGTAGGTGGGTTGGCGGGCCAACCCGGTCCACCACGGGTTCAAACCGCATGAGCCGAACTTAAATGAGCCGGGTTGAAATTTGACCCGCATAAAAAAAATTCAATTTTTTCAAACCCAACCCGGCTCAAACCCGTGGTGGGCCAGGTTGACTTGCGGGTTGTGACCCATTTTGACGGCTCTAATATATAATATAGTAAGGTAGAAAAGAAAGACATTATTTAATATATTCTTGTGTTGGATCATTTAGCATAATCTATGGTTAGTTCTCAATTCATTAGTTAAATTTTACTATAAAAACTATCATATATAAGATTATTTTTTTAACTCTTAGTCACTTTTAACTAACTTAAATGAGTATTGTTTCACAATAATCTACTCCTCACTAACACAAGTATTGTTTGTCACCAAGTTATTCTTGGCTAACATGAGTATTGTATAACAAGTCACTTTTTGCTAACATGAACATTGTTGTGACAACAAGCCACTACCAAATAACATGAATATTCTTTAAAAACATTCCACTTTTGACTAATATGAGTATACTTTAAGAATATCTCTCTCCTATGTAAAACAATTGTTTGGTTATGATAAAAAGATCACAAGGTTTGTTCACTAAAGAGGTTAAGTCTTTTGATGTTTGCTCATTATCTTTTAGTTTGTTAAAGGAACACAACAATGTTCTTTCTCATAACTACAAGAACTGAACTCTTTAGATCTTGTGCACGTTCTTGTATTGAGACTCTTGTTGCTTGCTATAACGGTTAGGAACAAGACAATAAAAAGAGAGAAAAAGAGAAATAAATGACACAATAATTTAACGTGATTCAACATACAAATCCCCGAGTATTGTACTCCTACGTCTTCACTACACTAGGAAATATATTTATTTTGTTGTATCTTTCAAGTTTTACAAAGGATTACTTATATAGCTGAATCGAGAATAATATCTCACTACACTGAGCGATGTGAGACTAAATTAAGCTCCACAATATTAACAATTCTCCCACATGGAGCTTGATATACATCATCATTTATTCTTGAAGGCTAGTTGAGGAAATACAAAGCCCCAACTTATTTCTTGTGATAGTCTTGGTCAACATATCAGCTAGATTATATGCACTTGAAATCTTTTACAGATGCATGTTAATTAACTACTTTATGTATGATTTTCGTTTGTTTTGACCAATTATTTTTGTGTTCTTGTCCTTAAAAGACACATTCTGCTTTCTCTCTCACTGGTGACAATACTTTATTCCGACGAACCCACCTTTTGAAGATTAGTTTTCGTTTTCGTTTTGAAGAACTTATTTGTTGAACTTGTTTGCTGTTTTTTCTTTGTTGAATTTGTTTGTTGTTGTTGTTTGGTTGAACTTGTTTGTTCTTGTTGTTGTTTGATTGAACTTGTTTGTAGTTTGTTATTGTTGTTTGTTGTTAATAGTACACTATACGCTCAAAGTTCATGCTTTAAAAAATACCAAAAATTGAAATTTGTTGTTAATAATACACTATACGCTCATAGTCATGATTTTTGTGAAATCCAAAGGATTCTAGTGAATTTTGTGATATCCTCATATGCCTGTTCCGTGGGCCACGAATTTCATCATCCAATGGAATTTCAAAATATTCCAAGATACAGGTGATAAAAAATGCATATGGTAAAGGAGCATTTGGCTTCAATGATATGGTATATATAAGCAATGATATGGTAGAAATGAGAATAAAGTTGAAAAGAAAGTGAAGAAAAGATGGGAGAGAAGAAAGTATTAGGAGTAATGATGTTTGTAATGGCTTATGGTTTGGCAGTAACAAGAGTTATTCTCAAATTCCTGCAACATGCAATGGTGATGAAAATTTATTAAGCTATTGTGGAGAGTATTTGGTGAATAACACACCAAATCCATCTTCTGATTGTTGTAATTCAGCATCAGATGCATTCAAAAGAGCCATGGCCAATGGTCAAGGTATAAGAGATATCTGTAATTGTCTTAGGGTTGCAGGATCAAACCTACACTTTCATCAAGATAGACTTGTAAGCCTTCCTGATGCATGTCACATTAAACTTTCATTTAGTATGCAATTATGTGTATATGGTCCTTGATATACATTTATCTTCTAACTAACATTTAGTTAAGTCATAATAAAATAACAATTCCATTTTTTTTATCATTTTATTTTTTTGTTTATATTTCTTTTTTCCATTTTCTTGCCTCTTCAAATCGTTTATTCTTAATCTCATACATAACCAAATTTCAGGTTTAAATGCTTCAAATCAAAAGTATTTAATTATCATATCAATTCATTTTAAAATGTTAATTTTAATTTCTCATTTTCATTTAGTTACTAATAAATAGAAATATGTTGCAAAGTAAAATATATACTATAAATAATAATTAGTGTTGCACTGTAAGATGACATTCAAAACAAAGTAATTCGTTTTTCTTTTTCAAAATTACTGGTAAAATAGGATTATGGGACGGAAAATTACATTATAAGAAAAAAAATTTAAAGCAATTAATGTTTTCTGTGTAGTCCTTTTCAATACTTTGAGAGGCTCTGCACTTCTCCCTTTTAAGTTATTGCAATATTTAGAGGAGAGGTATTTCGAGCTACTAAATTTCATGTGGCAAGTCTAACATTTCTATTCGCATTTTATCACAATTTGAGTCATGAGTCATGCGTATGTAAGTATTAACCCATTCTTCTTAATAAAGTTCCATTTTAAAAAACTTCTTAAGTGGAGATTAAACAAAACTGTAACTCTAAAATTACCTCTCAAGTAGTAAGTTAGGATTAAAATTAGAATGAATTTAGTCTCACTACAAACTTTTAATTAGTTTTTAGAAACAATATCATTTTTAAAAATATATAAAATTATATATTATATTAGGTAGTTTAATATATTTTAATTTTATTATATTTAAATCAATATTTTTATATCATTCTTATTATGTTATTAAATAAAATATATAATAACATTTCATATTTTTTTGAGTTTTCATATATTAAATAAAATATATATTTTTATATTTTTATATCATGTTCATATATTAACAATCTTCATGTACAAAATAATACTTCATATATATTTTTCATGTATCATCACACTCTAATTATTACTTCTAACATATTCTCTAACCAAATGTAGTCTTTGTAGAAAAAGGTTTATGCTAAATAAATAAAATGATTTTTCTTTGTCTTAAATAAATTTTAATTTCTTTAAAATCAAATAAACATTTTAAAAGATATAGATACATTACTTAATTAAGAAGAAGTGAATTCTTTTATATTGTGATAAATAATTGATTTTTTTATATTATGTATTTTTTTTATAACCTTTTAATAGTTTTTTTAATTTCTTTTATTATATATAAAGAAGAAGATGAACATGATTAAAAATTTAAGCATAAAGATAAAAGTTTCATGTTAAAACATAAAATAAAAAATAAACAATAAAATTATATTTTAAAATTTTAAGTTAAAAATAACATTTTATATTTTTTTCACATTTTTTTATGCATGATAATAAAACAATATACTTTGAAAATAAATCAATCAACATAAAAAATAATTAAAATATATGTGTATGATTAAAAAAATTACAAGAGTAGAAAAAGGAAAAACTAATAAACTACACGTATGTTGTTGAACAATTGAATTAATAACAACTAGAATAGAAAATGTATATAATCTCTAATTATTCATTCTAGTAGTAATAAATTTAGTGAATATTAAAAAATATACATCATAAACCATTTAATATTATAAATAATTTATTGTTAATTTTGATAAAAAATTATTAAAAAGTAAGAAATTACGTACTTAAATATAAACCAAATATTATATATATATATATATATATATATATATATATATATATATATAATATTTTTTTTTCTTGTATTTAAAATGAACTTTTTTTCTAAAATAAGGCTTATTGTTGCTCTTGACTGAGAACTTTTGTAGATATTTTGGTCTTGTTGATTTTTTTTATAAGTCATATTAGTCTTGTGGGTTTTTCTTACTCCAATTCATGTGGGTCAAGGTCAAACCATATAGGGTGTTGTTTCCTCCCCATTAATTTAATTTATTTCAAAAATATTTTACACCTCCTCACTATTTTCTTTTATTCCAAAAATATCCTACACCTTCCCACTATCCTTAACAATTTTTCTTTTTCTCTCTCTACATTAATGGAGCAATTACATGGCTCATTAATGAAGCATTTACATGACTTAAATTTGAAGTTAGATATATTTTCTTAAATAAGTTTGATTCAATCTTATTTTCGTTGTTGAATATATTTTTTTCTTTTCAAATTACTTAATAAATGGTAAAATTTTGTTCTAAATTTCTAAAAAAAATTTTATATACATGTATATTTCTTTTTACATATAATATCTATAATTTTTAACATTAT
>NC_028355.1:5754197-5785816 GCF_000741045.1 Vigna radiata var. radiata
TAAATACTTAAAATATAAAAGAAGTTATTTATTAAAGATTTAGAATTTATTTAATTCTTTCATCATTATAAAGTTAGTATATAATAATAATAATAATAATAATATATCATTATTTACTATTAATATTATTATGTTTATTATTTTGTATTTGCATCAAACTTTTAATTTTATAAAATGGAAATGGTAGAAGTATTAATATTGAAGTTCCTCTGAATTTTATATTTTGTAATATGTTACAAATTGAAATCTGAACCACGTGAATGCTCCATTAATGTAGAGAGAGAAAGAGAACGAGAAAGATTTTTAAGGATAATGGGGAGGTGTAGGGTATTTTTGGAATAAAAGAAAATAGTGGAGAGATGTAGAATATTTTTGAAATAAATTAAATTAATGGGGAGGTACAGGTCCCACTTGTGAGGTGTAGGGAGCAACACCCAACCATATAAAGGGAACCAAATTAACGGGTCTAACGACAAACATGACCCAAAATGTTACATTTCATCCTGAACTTTACCTAATTCAAGCCCAATTTGTTTTATATTATACTTCTAAATCTCTTCAACACAAATTTAAATTCTTCTTAAGCATAAATATGCATCATGTTTAAATTATATGTCTTATTTGAATATCATTTTAGTATATAGTTGAGCACATATATATTTTGTATATTTTAGTAATTTGATTATAGAAAGAAGCAATGGAAGCTTTGATTGAAGAACTTCCAACATTCAAGTTAGATGTGGTTTCTACTACTTGCATCAAATGCTTCATATATATATATATATATATATATATATATATATATATATCCATTCCATGAAAGCTTCAAATGTTTTTTTATCTATTAACTCTTATAGAAATGTAATAGCCTAAAAATAAATCAAAAGAGGCTGATGGGAGTATTAAGGGAATAAACCAAGTTTTATACTTAAAAGCATATTAGCCATTAAAATAGAAGCTAATTTGAGCGTATCTAGTTCATTTCCTAAGAACCCTCCTCTCTCTAACATTCTACTCTTCCACTTTCTCCATCTTCTCTCTAAATTCATCCTTCATTGAGTGAAAGAACTCCAACTTTGGTAGTGCCCTAGTGATCGCGGAACAAAAAGCTTTGTGTCTATCCAATCAATTTTCCAATTTCTCCACTGGTGAGTGCTTTCCCTTTTCTGTGCATTTGGAAGCTATAATCAAGCAGCCAATTTGCTTGCATGTGGGTTTCCATGTGTTTTCCTCAAATCTCACCTATTTTAGGTCCTAAAACCTGTCTCTTTTTTCCAAAATTTTGACCTGTAGTTGATCTTAGAGCCTCTTGAGGAAAAAGATGCAGCTAGATCATTTGGTGTGTTGAACAATGAAGTTTAGAGGTAAGGGAAGCTATGGTATTTTTCTGTTTTTGGGAATGAGGGTCGTATGAATTGGGAACCTTGGTTTGGAATTGTGTAATAATCTATGCATGCAGCGACTTTGTGAAATTGTACTGTGTGAACTAGAAGTTTGAAATTTCGCGAGTTGAGTTGGGTGTTTCTGGTATGATACTGTGAATTGTATTTCTGGATATATACATTGTGAAGTTGGGTCTTGATTCCTGTTCTTTAAATTAGAGTTTTTATGAAATAAAGTGATGCTTTGAAGAAATGAAATTATGCATGCATGACCTGTTTTGGTATGAGTATTGTTATGTTGAAAATTTGGAAATTTGGGGTATGTGAATTTGATTGCTAGATGACTAATAAATAGGGAAATTGTGAAATGGTGTTATGAGCTGATATAGAGAAGGCTTGATGTTGATTTGAGTGATTGGTTAAAAAAAAGGGAATTCTACTAAACAAGTTATCAGTTTAGAAATTTAGAGCAAAGTTGAGTTTTAAGGCCTTAAAAGAGGAACTAAGGTGTTTAAATTTAGAGTTTGGTGTTTTTGGTGGTTTTGGTTTGTTTAGATACTTTAGGTAAGTAAATTGGGATTTGATACGAGTGTCAAAATGAGTAAAAACAATTTCTAATAAGTAAATCTAGAATAGAGTCCTTATGTTAATGAAAGTTAAGTTTTAGAATACAAATCAATGTATAACCACTAGATAATGAGGTTAAGAGGTGTTCAAATCAATTAGGCAACTTTTATTCATCACATAGATCGGGTTGGGAGTGTTAGAAACTCATCAAAGTGTCCCAGATGTACCAAAACAAAAAAAAATCAGGTTGCTGTCAAAACCTGATAAGAATAATTGATTATCCCACTTGATAATCGATTATTCTAGTTAGAATGTCATGTTTTCTTCAAAGTTCACGTAAATAATCGATTATCATAAGTAATAATCGATTATTGTTGTCAGGAAATCATCCACGACAGTTTTAGGGGTTCTCGGGGTCCCGGGTATCATTTTTGGACGTTATTTAGGTCGTTTTGGGGGGTTTTTGACCCTTTCGGAACTGTTGGTGATGGTTTCAAAGTCATTTTCCTTGTCTAAGTATGAGTTCACTGGGTTTTGTGTTGTTTAGTGGTCCTTTGTGAACTATTATTGATTGGTAGTGTACATGGAATGATTTCATACAATTTTTGATGACTTGTTGGGTTGTTTGTGGTCTTTTGAAGTTTAATTACTATCATATATATGTTGTATGCAATGTAAAAGTGAAAAGTATGGTTATTGGACGTAATTCCATGATCCTCAAGGGAGGTTACATGGTGGTGCCCTGTACTTTGTTGTGATTGACCGTATGAATGGTCAGAGTTCCCGACGGGGTTTATCCTGACATTCTAATGATCATCCAAGCTCAAGTAGAGAGTGATGAGTCATGTGGTGAGAATAGCAGGAGGTCCTAGGATAGGCGCTTTCATTGTAGGCCTATACCGCTTAACGAACTAACCTTGTGTGTGGTCGGGTGAAACCCCTCGGCAATGGCTTTGCAAAGCAGTAGGGTCACCACAAGTGCACAAACCCCTGGAACTCGACATTTCATACTAGTCTGGATGGTCAAATCACGTGGTCGGTCATTGGTATCAATAAAATACATTTGGTCATAGTCTGTATTGTTTATGGTCCTTGCATGCTTGAAATACTTGATTGATGACATGCTTTTTATACCTAGCTTACCCTTGCATTTGTTTGTTGTACGTGCTTGCCTTTGCCCTTGCGATGATCATCCAATCATTTGGATGTGAGCAGTAGTTGATGATGTACTCTTGGAGCGAGCATTGGAGAACGAAGAAGACGCAACTCCCAGTTCTTAGGACCTCTACCAGTTTTCATGATCTGTATTGTGGAAACATTGTTTAGGTCTCCTTGAACCTTTAGTTGGTTAGGTATTTTGAAATACTCTAAAGCTTGTAAAGTTTAAATTTCTAGTCAATTTTGGATGACTGTACAAAGCTTAACTTTAATTACATTCTTAAACTGTTTTGTCATATTATGATGTTAATCATCCTATATAATTTCATCAAATTATTGGGATGTTACAAGAAATGAATCAACTTACTATATTTTTGGTATATTTAAAAAATATATATACCTTCATATGGTTTATCGGAACAACATGGTTTATCGCATTTTAAAACCTTTAAAGAATAGTAATGACAAAGATAAAATAAATGGATAATCACCTTTAATAAAAATTACCGTGTGAAAATAGATTATGCATCACATCTTACATTATAGGACTACACTTCGGTTAATGACATGAAAAACAATGGCTAGATATATTTTGTTCATTTTCAAAACTGAGGGAATAGTTATACATGTGTTAATAATTTATCTCCAATACGTGATTTCAATCATAAATATATTTTTGTTGAAAATTAAAAATAATAAAAAATTATGTTCATAATCTTAACAAATTGCATACTTATTAGTTTTTTAACAACTTCTCAAAATTTTATTTTCAAACTAATGTTACTGACATTAATATTTCTTCCTAAAATAATATGCTTTTAAAAGATAATTACCGAAAAACTTGGCTCCGAAATTATTCACCAAATTATCATGTTTTACTGTGGATTGTGAAATTTGAGTTCTAGATGACATTTTAAATTGAGGAAGAAGATACAGTTATGGCTGAACTGATTTCTCTGTCTTTAGGTATTAAATTTTCGCTATGTATTTTAACTAATTATAATTAATTGAAATTATTTCGAATTACTTTTAATTATCTATAATATGTTACGATTATAAGAATAATATAACCTTTTAAAACGTAAGACATTTTTTAAATTATTAATAAAATATATACTCAAATTATAATATAACAAAAACATATACCTATTTGAAAATAGATTTCGGTTATTTGATAAAATCGAAGTCTATATTTTTTAAAAAACCATAAACTAAATTTTATTTTGTGCTTAACAATTTAAAACGACTTCATTTACATAAACTAAAATTATTTAACTTAAATTATAATTTATCTAATAATTATATGAACAATTATATACTTATTTAAATTATTAAAAATATTCAATATTATTTTAAAAGAATAGTATTAAAATAATATATGTTAAGCATAATAGTGAAAGAAAAAAGCAAGTAAAAAATAAAGAAGTTCAAGCATGTTTAACTTTATTTTACATTTTTTCTAAGTATCATAAAAGTTTCTATTCACAAGATAAATTTATATTAGTCAAACAAATTAACAAAGGCTTCTATGTATTTAATTCGAAGATTTTTCTTTCTTAAGTTAGTTAAGTGATTATAATATATAATATAGTAAGGTAAGAAAGAAAGACATTATTTAATATATTTTTATGGTAGATCATTTAGCATAATCTATGGTTAGTTCTCCGTTCATTGGTTAAATTTTACTATAAAAATTATCATTGAAAGATATAAGATTATATTTTTAACTCTTAGTCACTTTTGAGTAACTTAAATGAGTATTGTTTCACAATAATCTACTCCTCACTAACTAATATAAGTATTGTTTGTCACCAAGTTATTCTTGGTTAACATGAGTATTTTAACAAGTCACTTTTAGTTAACATGAACATTGTTTGCCAACAAGCCACTATCAAATAACATGAATATTCTTTAAAAACAAGCCACTTTTGACTAATATGAGTATATTTTAAGAATATCTCTCTCCTATGTAAAACAGTTGTTTGGCTATGATAAAAAGATCACAAGATTTGTTCACTAGAGGGGTTAAGTCTTTTGATGTTTGCTCACTATCTTTTAGTTTGTTAAAAGAACAGAACAATGTTCTTTCTCATGACTACAAGAATTGAACGCTTTAAATCTTGTGCACGTTCTTGTATTGAGACTCTTGTTGCTTGCTACAACGATTAAGAACAAGACAATAAAAAGAGAGAGAAAGATAAATAAATAACACAATAATTTAATGTGATTCAACATACAATGCCTGAGTATTGTACTCCTACGTCCTCACTACATTAGAAAATATATTTATTTTGTTGTATCTTTCAAGTTTTATAGAAGATTACTTATATAGCTGAATAAAGAATAATATCTCAATATACTGAGCGATGTGAGACTAAATTAAGCTCCACAATATAACAATTCTCCCATTTGGAGCTTGATATACATCATCACCTAGTGTAGTTGCCTTCATCATCAATTATTCTTGAAGGCTAGCTGATGAAATACAAAGCCCCAACTTATTTCTTATGATAGTCTTGGTCAATATATCAGCTAGACTATCTGCACTTGAAATCTTTGACAAAGGCAAGTCTCCATCATTTATCAAGTTTATGATAAAATGATACTTCAATTCAATGTGCTTCCATCTAAAATGCAGAATTGAACTTTTAGAAAGATATATAGAACTTTAACTATCATTCAATAATAAAGGGTCAACTTGCTCTTTCCCTATTTCTTTTAGAAGGTTCTTCAAGTATATCATCTTGTTCCTCACTAATGAGATAGTTACATACTCAACTTTAGTGGTTGAGAGGGAGACTATTCCTTTAGTTTAGACTTCTAACTGATAGTTGTAACACCCAACGTAAAAATGTAACTTGTTGTGCTTTTTCTACCATTCAGATCTCTTCCCAAGTCTTCATCTAAAATCCTTGTAAGGTGAGATTACTTCTTCTAAAAGACATGCATTTTTGAAGTGCCTTTCAAATATCTCAATATCCACTTCACACATTTCCAATACTCCTTTCTAAGATTTGATAGAAACCTACTCATAACTCTCAATGCATGTGCTATGGTGCAAACCATAACATACATCAAGTTCCCTGCTTCGGATGCATATGGAACTTTAGACATTTAACTTTCTTCTCCATCTGTCTGAGAAAATTTCCCTTTTGAAAATATGACCGTTAACACTGTATGACTTAGCTTGAAAATAGTTTTCAAAGAATAACAAACTTAATTGGTTACATAAACAGTATAATCAGTTAAGCTCTTCACTTAAACAAATTTTGAAAACTTTTTCACTTCAAAACTCATCAAAATACATTTCAAAAAGATGTTTGCAAAGACACAAGTTTTAATCGATTTTACACTTAATGTAATCGATTAAGACTTGTTGTTTTACCATAGTTTAAAACTTAAGTTATTTGATTAACTTAATTGATTACAACATCACTGTAATTGATCATTTCATATAGAGTTGCTTTGTGCTTGTGGTTTTATCACATTAAAACATTTAATATGCATATAGTAGATATAAACACAATCATGATCACAATAGTATGCAGACCAAAGAACATATCATCATATGTATTAATCACAAATACACATTTCTGTTGTGTCATTAAAACATATGTGTTGTTAAAATCTATGTGTTGTCATAATCAAAAACCAAAAACTTCAGGGATTGAGTTCAACACTTATATTGCTCCCCCCCTCAACATTTATTTTGGTGAGAATTGCTTATATAGCTAAATAGAAAATGACATCTTACAATACTAAGTGACGTGGGACTAAATTAAGCTCCACAATACTAACAACAATATCCTAAGTTTGTTAGATTATTTTCTTCTTCAACAATATCTTTTATACGAACTGAAGGAATAAAGTCATTTCTTTTGTAATTGAATGCTCTTTGACATAGCATTGGATGATGCATGTGACTCTTTTGATAAATAGAGCATGATAAAACTTTACAAACTAAGGAATATAATTTCTTTTTACTTTTGAGTAACATGTAAGACTTGTCATAAATTATTAACTTTACAACACTAACTTCTTGCCTTTTCAAAAGAAACAATTTGTATGGAACACATTCTTAAAAAAAATTCTTTAATGTAAATAAAGTGTTTCAAGATCTTCTAAAAATATTAAATCCTTCCAAATATAAAAATAATATTATGAAATTTTATGAATATGTAAACTAAAATATAATTATCATTTATTTAAATACCCATTTAACTAAATATATTCATGTTGATCAAAACAATACTCAGTAATAACTATAAATGGACCAGAACAAAAAAAATATTCAAGTATATAAAAGAACCAACTATATCCAAATAATAATATTAGCAAAGAAAAAAGAATTCATATACGATCTATTTGAAACTGCTACATGTATAAGAATAATACATAATTTTTACTTCACATAAGAGGAATAACGAGGGATATACATTATGGTTGAATAAATAAATATTCTAATTTATATTATTATTTTTAAAAAAATATTACTGAACTATTAAATGCAAAATGTATTAGTCAACATTTTCATATCTTCAATCATAAATCTCATGATATATAACAAATTATGTTTTATATTTAATTATATAAAAATGATTAAGATTTATCATAAAATAGGTTGAATTTAAATATTACCATCATTTTAAGCAAAAGTGTGACATCCCAAATATGATAAAGATATATGATATAATTAAGACGTCATCACATATAATACTAGAAAGCAGTTAAGACAAGTAATGAAGCATTAAGCTTACAGTCATCCAAAATGGTTAAGGATTTGAAACTCTAAGTACCACAAAACAATAAAGTGTTAGGATTACAGTTATCCTTCACTAGCTAGGAATATTAAAACTTTAAACATAATAAAGTTCTTTAAAATGATATAGAGCAAATGGAAGTCCTAAGAAGACTAGGTTGCAGCATCAACGTTCTCTAGTTCTTGCTCCAAGGGAATCTCTTTAACAACATCTGCTCACATCCAAGTGGATGATCATCACAAAAGGGAACATACACAAGCAACACAAACAAGCAAGGGTGAGCTAGGCGTCGCAACCGGAAATCGCGACGGGACGACAATCCAAAAAAAAGAAGACGAGTTTTGAAAAGAGATTTGGAGTCGCCACCATAGTTTATTCTGGAAAACTATGGAAAAAAACCATAAAAGATAAGGCAAGGTCTGCAAAACCAAATTTTGGTTTCGGAAGTCGGTTACGTGTGGGGAAGGTGTTAGCACCCCACAACGCCTGTCCTAAGGCAGTACCTTTAATTAAATACGCGAATTTGATGTGGTTTGCAAAATGTTTAATTTCCCCCTAAAAATTAAAACTCTAAAGAAAAAAAAATATTTTTTGTGTTTTTTGTGTCCGACAAGGGTTGACCTTGCTCCTACGTATTCTTAGTCAGACTGAGAAATCAGGGTTACGTAGTTCTAGCTAAAAGATTGATTGTTTGTTTGTGAAGATGTTTTTTAGTTTTTTGAAGATTTTATATTTTTTGGTATTTTTATAGAAAAAGAAAAAGCAAAAGGCAGACAGAATGGTCGCACGTGTGCTTAACCCTTTTAAAAATAAATTTTTGTAAGAAGAAGAAAAAAGTTTTCGACACAAGGCATACAGAATGGTCGCATGTGTGCTTAAAACCTTTCAAAATAATTTTTTGTTGATTTTTTTGAAAGAAGAAGAAAAAGGTTTTCAGCACAAGGCAGACAGAATGGTCGCACGTGCGCTTAAACCTTTCAAAATATTTTTTTGTTGAATTTTTTGAAAGAAGAAGAAAAAGGTTTTCAGCACAAGGCAAACAGAATGGTCGCACGTGTGCTTAAACCTTATCAATATATTTTTTATTGATTTTTCATTTTTGTAAAAGAAAAGGAAAAGATTTTTAGCACAAGGCCTATGCGAACGGTGACACGTGTGCTTAAACCTTTTCAAAATATTTTTTTATTTTTATAAAAGAAGGAAAAAGATTTTTAGTACAAGGCCGACAGAATGGTCGCACGTGTGCTATTGACCTTTAAAAAAAATTGGTTATTTTTATAAAAGAAGGAAAAAGGTTTTCAGCACAAGGCCGACAGAATGGTCGCACGTGTGCTTAAACCTTTTAAAATAAATTTTATTTATTGATTTCAATTTTTATGATTTTTATATTTTTTATTTTTATTAGCAAATGGATATAACAAACAAACAATAATAAAACAAATTCTAGAGCTAAAAAAATAGAAGCAAAGACAAATAAAAAAAAACATTACAGTCTAAATAGGCCCAACAAGAATAGGGAAGTGCAGAAGACAAAACCAGGGGTGCTGAGCAAAATTGAGGCTCTTCAGGTTTTAGCCCAAGCCCTTTCTTTCCAACCTTATAATCTGCCAGGGGTGCAAGGCAGGGTGCAGCACGAAATTTCTTGGTCCGGGCCCAAGGTAGGGGTGCAAGGCTAACGGTGGAGGTGCAGCTCGGAATAATACTTTGGCCCAAACCGGTTTTTATTCGCGGAAACAATATGGGCTTCAACTTATATAGCAGGGGTATGAATAACATTATGTGTGGTGGCAGGAGGAGAGAATAGGGCCTAATAGCCAGGCCCAGTGCCCTTTGCCTCTCAGAACTTTAGGGGTTCCAGCAGCTCCTCCCCATTTCCTTCATTTGTGCTTGACACCCACCAAAGACCTAGGGTGTCTCTTTCAAACGAAGCAACCAAAGGAAGGACCTTCGGTCACGCAGATGCACCACCACCTCCATACCAGACGGCCGCCACTAGCGGCAGCCCAAGACGCCGCCAGTGCGTCGATCGCCGCCACAGACCCTGCCGGCCACCGCACCAAGCTCTCTCTTCTCCTTCTTCTCTTCACGCGAGAACAAACTCTCCCACCCTAGGTCGCGATGTCGTTTGCTGTCAAAACCGCCGGAGACGACGCCGATCACCACCAGAGTTACATAAGGGTGCCGCTGACACCAAGCCAGGGTCGACGCTCTGCGTCGAGCTTTCCCCTCTACCCTCACGTCACCTCCACCCTAGGTTATGCCAGCGCCTCCGCCAACACTCCTAGTCGCTGTCCGAGGCCATCAGCGGGCTTGCAAATGGAATAGGTGAGGGGACGCCATCTCCCTTCTCCTAAGTCTGCTTCGATTAAATATTGACAATGAAGATGGTTAGATTTGGGGCTTCCTCTTCTGTTTTATGGTTGTATGTATTTTATTGAATGTGTGATGGATTGAAAGCGAGGATTTGGTGCCTCGAGAATTTGGATGAATTAGTATATGACGATGGGAAGTGTAGTGGAGGTTAGGAGTTTGGTTTGGTTGTCTCTGTTTTGGTTTGAATGCAGGGAAAATCGTTGAGAAGGAGGATGGGAACTATGATTTGTTGAAGATGAAGACGGCCAATCGTATTGGTAGAAGCTGTGTATGGCCAGATGGCTATGGCTTCAATATGATTTTTTTTTGTTAATTCCTGTGACGAAGGAAGATGAAGATGAGGAATATGGTTTTGTTCGTCCCTGCTGGTTGGTGAGAATCTGTCTTGGGTATTTTTTGATGTGTTGTTAAAATCGTCATGGGAAACGTGGTAGAAGCTAGAATGGTGAGCCAAAAGGGGGTGTCGTGTGTGTGTTAGGGCCTCCTGGAGGAATTGGTTTCAGAGGGTCTTTCTATTGAATGAATGGAGGAATCAAAATGTTTGTGAGAGGCCAATCATGGATGGCGTTGGAGGTGTGTGATGTTTGTTGAGGTGGTTCTGGGTGGTAGGAGCAGAGGAGAGGAGAATCTTGTAATGTAAGAGTGTGGTGAATGATGATGGTAGTGACCATCAGAGTAGTGTCCTCAGTGGTCCCTTCAGGCTGTGGTCTCAATCCACGTATTCTCCATCCTCATCCAGCGAAGTTCCACACCCTGTCCCTTTCTCAATATTCCTTCTAACCGTTTTTCCTCCCTACGTTTTTCAACCTTTTCCCTTTTTTTCGTTTTATTTTCTTTTCTCTTTTGTTTTAGAATATATCAAATCAAATATTCAAATACCAAATAGTAAAATGAAAATTAAAAATAATAAAACAAAAATAAAATAGAAATGAAAATAAAAAAAAAATAAAAATAAAATAAAAACAAGTCCTATTATTTAATAACCCAGATGAAATTGGGTGTTGACACTGGTATAAAAGCAAGTTATCAATCACACACAATTTACAAAGATCAAAACAATTATAGAGGATCATACAACATGACTTGTTACACTTTAAAACGACTCGTCCTGACTAGAATGATTATCGAGCTATGGTGGGTTATACACTCGTGGTGGCCTCTACTGCTTTGCAAAGCCATTGCCAATGGGTTCCACCCTACCATACTCACAAGGTTAGTCCGTTTCACGCCCTGGAGCATACTGGAAGCCTCTAAGACTAGAACCTCCTGGTACTACTCACCACATGATTCAATCCTCTCTACTTGAGAATGATTGATCATTGTAGTTTCAGGAAAACCCCCAACACTGAGCTGCTATGCAATCATTCTACACACTACTAGGACACCACCATGTATCCTCTCCTTGAGGATCATAGAATTACGTCCATGAACCATACTTGTTACACTTACATTAACCACAACTTTTTTTCATACATACTTTCAAACTATAATTCAACACAATACAACATACCCTCGATCATGTTTCAAAATCAAGCCACCCAAATCAGTTATATAGACATACATTCACCTTGGCAGTCAAACAACATCAAACAGCTCAAACAGATGAGGAATAGTGTGAAACTCACTGAACCGGGTCGCACAATGCACCGAGTGCAAGGCAAGACAGTAAAAATTCGCACAGCGCACCACCCTTGGTGCGCTGAGCGAATTTTCCTGTAGGGGGAGCCTTCCAGCTAAAATTCGCATAGCGCACAGGGTGCGCTATGCGACTCTACATAATCTGCATAAAAAAATTCTGCAGATTTCAAGCACTCAACATCTCAGAACTCGTTCTAGACCTCTTCCTTAACTTCTAATGACCCTAGATCGTAGTATAAGCCTAATTAAACTTTTCTAATTGATTATAAGCATTATTAACCTCAATCCAAAGTGATTTAAACTCAGTTTCACCTTTAAAACACCAATTTTCATAACTTAGAGGTTCAAATCTAATTCTACCATTTTAACATGCTCTTAGACCAGTTTAAAGTTCCTAACCAGTTGCAATTAACCTATCTAAGTTAAGAGCCAAATTGAACCCAAAACCACCTGTGCCCAATTTCACTACCTTAGTTCCTCTCAAAAGACCTATAATAGTACCTTAGTAACTGTTTTCTCTTCTAACAAAGCTAGCACATGATTTCCACCCCAAACACTCCTTACTAACCCAATTGGTCATCGGAGAAGAATCAAATGTTTGAGCGCATCAAACTCACCATGAACGCCAATACATATGACTAGTCACAACTTGCTGGACCAAGCCAGGGCTGCTCTATGATTAGGGATGTACCAACTCCAGTTTTTATGATTCCTCTATCCTACCAACAAAGTGCTCTCAAACTTATCTACATTATCCAAACTATATTGCGGTGTTCTAGACCTCAATTGCCCAATTTAAATACTTCACTTCCACTAACATAACCTGAAACAATATCTATGCACAAGCTTTCTACCTATGTCAATGTTAATTCATAACCCTCTCCCAAGACCTTCCCAAACATATTCAATCACAGTCAATAAATTCATCCAAATGTTCCACAAGAAATCCAACACAGATTCATCATTTGCAAACTTCAGTTCATACCAAACAGGATGTGTAAAACCAAAAATATAGTGTAAAGCCACACAATAGTTCAAAATACAACATGCATACATTTATCAAACAAATTCAAGCAATAATTCAAAGAAAGATAACTAGCTCCCCTTACCTTTTTGGTTCTCACAGTACAACTCACTTGAGACGCCTTAACAGTGCTTCCCTACACAAAGTTGAGCTTGCAGGACCTATAGATCACCAAAGTGGTGATGAAAATAGCCCTTTAAGCTAGAGTGAACAGAGAAATCGAAAGGGAGATGCACAAAGCACATGCAACCAACAAAATTGCATGCCGTAGGCTCAAGGACAGTGGAAAGAAATAGGGGAAAACGACTTACCAGTCGAAATGAAGAAAACATTCGGTAGAAATGGAGCTCTCTACGCGGTGAATGCTTAGGCACCTTCAGAAAAAGGATTAAATGGTTCAGTGAACTGGTGCTCTAGAGAGAAGGCATAGAAAAACTTAGAGAAAAGGAGTTCTAGAAAGAGAAGGAGAAAGTTGGCTAATGAATCCAGATTATGAAAAGTCCTTTTAAGACTAACGTACCTTTAGTTTGATGGACATGACTGCCTCAATATAAGGCCCACTAGCCTTATATTTTTAGGCCCTTACAAAAAAGCCATATAATTATTTTCTTAAAAGATAAAAATGATTTAATTCTTTATTTATTAAAATGTAAAATTATTTAATTTAAAAGATAACTAGAAAAAGACATGCCTCTTCATACGCAGACATATATTATAAATAAAACAACAGAAAAAAATTATCTGACAAGTAGTTATTTTGATAAATAATATGATTTAAAAAAAGCTTTAGTTTGCTAAAATTTTCATTTTCAGATTTCACCCGTGATTAAATGGATTGATAGATGCAAAATGGTATAAAATGGGCCAATTTGCCTCTCATTGTTTTCTAACTCTACAGAAACAGGATGATAATAATTTAAAAAAAGTTCAGTGTGGCAAATGAATCTCCATACTCTATGAAAGCAAAACCAAAGACAAATAGTAGGTTTTAGTTTCACCGGACAAAATTGAAATCACTAAGCCTAACTTTCTTCTCTATCTTGGTTGGCTGGAAAATGCCTAAGCGAGAGTGGTTCTTCTTTAATGCGTAAATTTCTTGACAAGCCAAGAACGTGTGTAATCAAGAACAGAAGAAGGAACCTAGGGTGATCACGAAAACAAGCACTAGTGCAGTCAGGGGAAACGGCAGCGGTTGTTTTCGCCCTTTGGCACTGGTTCCCGAATCGAGGCATATCCAGGCGAGGCGAAAAGTCTTGACTTTTATGCCTCAGTTCCTACCCGAGGTAAAAAGGTTGATGATTTCGCTTCGGTTCTTATCTAACCGGTGCAATATGGTTTTTTTTTTCTTTTTTTGCGAGACTTTAGGCCTCCGTTCCCTCTGACCCGAGGCAGTATGTCCACCTCTACTGCCTCGGTTCAGTAGGGTCTTTTTTTTTTCTTTTGACTTTATGCTTCGGTTGGTGTATGAACCAATGTCGTAGCATTGTTTTCTGCCTCAGTTATGGTCACAACTGAGGCATATTCTCCTATTTTTTTTTAAAGACCAACATTCTCAACTGCAAAAACAGACCTGCATATAATTTTACAGCCAGAACAGTCCAGAATAATCCAGAAGCGTATATTTTAAATGAAAATTATATTAAAACATAAATACTTTCAATGTAATCATAAATCAACTTCTTAAAGCATAAATCAATCCAATGTGATTATAAATCAACTTTGAAACATAAATCAAACTAATGTACTAAGGCATAAAACAAATTAGAAGCATAAACATCAAATTTACTATATCCTAATATCTACTATGTACTATTATATAATTGAATTATATATTTAGCCAGTGCTTTCCTCACGAGTTTAATTGTCTTCTTTGGAATTGGAGCAGTCACATTGAATTTCTGCATAAAACACAATGATTTCAATTAATGTATATAAAATATAAACTATAGAGAAAATAAATTTCAAACTTAAATATTATCGTGTGTCATCCACTGGTGTAATGTGCACGAATAATGGTCATCATCCAAGACATGACGTAGTAACCACATTCATATGACTCCGTTTGTCTATTACACTACAATTTATCATCATAATTATAAAATGTTAAGTAAAATCATTGAAATAGTACAAAATGTAACAAAGAATGGACTAAAATACCAAACCTTAAGGGGAACCCATGCAAGCTTTTTAGCTGTAGCAGTAGATCTCCCAGATAAAATCAAATGTGTTGCAAGGGAACTATAAAAAAAAAAAATTTAGAATACATTTATATAATAAAGAAAGTTGAAACATTGAGGTTCTTACTAATCTACTACATGTTTAAGAGGGCTGGGAGGAGACTTGTGCAATGAACAAAACCAGACAGTAGTGTTCTCCAGTATGGAGATCATAAGTAGCTGCCAATGACGCCTGAAATTAGTAATAACTTAATTGTCATATACCAAAGTTAATATATTTCCTTCCCCATTTATTTTGACATCACTCTTATTGTCGACCCACTTACATTTGAAGAGTGCAACGGAAAACTTTGTGTAATCAAGCTCCCATATCTCTTCAATTCTACCATAATATCTCATGGATCCAATTACAGGATTTTGATCTTTGGATGTGGAAAATTGTAGCGACTCAACTTCTAGACTAACGCCACTATTTTGTATTGTGCTTTTATCATCCAAAGTCTTTGTGCAGAATGTGCAATTATTAATTTAATAGCCTGCACAACATACAACATCAAACTTGAAACCATTTGCTAGCCATAATAAAGTCTCAGAAGACTGTGATTCTTTCAAAACTTCAGATTTGAACCAAGACAAGAATGTTCAGTTATGCTCCATCAATTGTCATTTCTCTGATTGTCTTGGATACTTGTCCTTTACAACGACTTTATGTGCTTCCAAAAATTGGATGACTTCATCTGTGTTGTTTAATATGTATAGATGTGCTTGCATCAATTCTTCACGACTTTTTGTCACCACATTCACACCTCGGATGCTTTTACTTGTAGAATATCTATTCAACCATGATGTCCGAGGGACTCTTATCGGATTTGCTTTAGTCATATAATCAGAGCAAAACTCGATACTTTCTTCAGCAATATATCTTTCGATTATTGAACCTTCTGGGCGATATTGGTTTTTGACGTACCCTTTCAAAATCTTCATATAATGCTCAAAAGGGTACATCCATCTTAAGTATACTGGTCTACACAATGTTATTTCTCTGACCAAATGAACAAGTAAATGCACCATGATGTCAAAGAAGGATGGAGGGAAAAACATTTCTAGTTGACACAAGATGATGATAATTTCACTTTGAAGTTCATCTGACTTTGTAGGATTGATGACTTTACTACAAATTTCACTTAAGTATATTGGTCCACGAATTGCCACCGGTAACAATTGTTGCATTAAGACGTGGCAATCGTGAGACTTGAGTCCAACAAGCTTTAAGTCCTGCATTGACACTAAGCTCTTGATATTTGAAGAGTATCCTTGTGGTACCTTGATACTCTTTAAACAAAGACAAAAACTTATCTTCTCTTGTCTGGACATTGTGTAGCATGCAGGGGGCAAATAAGTACGTTTACCAATCTCTCTTGGTGCCAACTCTTCTTGAATCTTCATGTCAACCAAATCCAAACGTGCATTCGCTCCATCTTTTGTTTTTCCCTGAATGTTTAGTAGTGTACCAATCAAGCTATCACAAACATTCTTTTCTACATGCATGACATCTATGCAATGTCTAACATCTAACTTTGACCAATATGGAAGATCAAAGAATATTGATTTCTTCTTCAAAGGGGTCGTGACAGAAGACTTCTTGGACGTTTTTCCAAATACATGATGTACTCTATTAACTTTTTCAAGAACTTCAAGTTCAGTAAGTGGAATGGGTGCATTGTCTTTCTCTTGTTCTCCATTGAATGCTTTCTTTAACCTTTGATATGGATGATTAGATTGTAAGAATCGCCGATGACGCATATACACTGTCTTCCTTCCATGTTTTAATTGATGAGCTGCAGTGTTTTCTTCACATATAGGACATGCTTTATGACCTTTTACACTGTACCCCGACAAATTACCGTAAGTTGGGAAGTCATTAATGGTGCAAAATAACATAGCACGCATCATGAAAGTTTCTGTAGCAAAGGCATCAAATATTTCAACCCCATCAACCCACAACAACTTCAAGTCTTCGACTAGTGGCCTGAGATAAACATCTATGTCATTTCCAGGCTGCTTTGGACCAGATATCAACATTGACAACATCATGTACTTTCTTTTCATGCACGATCCAGGAGACAAATTGTAAATTATCAATATAACAGGCCAACAACTGTGATTGCTACTTAAATTACCAAATGGGTTCATTCCATCAGTAGCTAAGCCAAACCTAAGATTTCTACATTCTTGACCAAATTGAAGGAATTCTTGATCAATATTTTTCCATTGCTTTGAATCGGCTGGATGACGAAGCAACCCATCAGTTGTTCTCTCATCTGCATGCCATCTTAGGTTTCTAGCGTCTTTGGGATTCGCGAACAAACGCTTAAGTCTGGCCACGAGTGGAAGGTACCAAACTACTTTCAAAGCAGAACCATTCTTTTCGATGTGACCACTATCTTCACTGTTGTTTCTTGACTTGAATCGTGATAACCCACATTTTGGACACTTTATCAAAACTTCATTCTCATTCCTATATAATATGCAATCATTCGAACATGCATGTATCCGTTTATACTCCATACCCATCGGACATAATGTTTTTTGTGTTTGGTGTCGGTTTCCGTTGATGTTGTGGTTTGGGTATAGGGTTTTTCGTTTGTGTGTTGGATTTCTTGTGGGTTCTTCGACCACTTTTGGTTTTTTGATTATTTCCTTTGGTGTTTATCATTGTGTTATTTTCTATATGCAGTTGACCATTCGTTATTTCCTTTTGGTTATTTCCTTTGGATGGAACGTCGAACATCGCAGAAGGTGGAATTGCGAAGAACACATCGGAAAAAATGTCAAACAACCAATCACATTTGAAGACGTATGTCAGAATTAGATCAAAAAGGCGTTACAAGAGCCAAGCACTTAAGACACCATACATCGAAAATGTAGGACCTAGAAAGAAAAATGAGTGATTGTTGTATTGGTTTTTGAATAGGACAAGAACTTGATTGATGTTGTAATGAAACCTATTTGGTTGAATATATAGAAGATGCATGTTTGGTTCCATGTATTTATCTAATTCATAATTGAAATTTAAATGTCTATGTTATTGAAGTGCTTTATAAATTGATTTGGAAGTGATAATGTTTGTGAGACAAGAATGAATTAATGTTTGTGTTTTTGAATGAGGATTGGGTTGAAGCTAATTTTTTGGGTCCCCCATGATGGAGGGAGAGAGCACCCATGTTTAGATTATTGAATCCAGTGAAGTTGTGCTATGTATGCTGCAAAAATTTGCCTTGTAATCGATTACGCGTGTCTGGTTTACAGATTGGACATCCTGTTGAATTAAGGGAGCCACCAGTGATAACGCAGGGGACCACAACAGAATAACATTGTGTTTTTACCCAAATCCAGTATTTTTAATTGTAACTTGATGTTGTTGAGTGACGATATGCTTGAAGCTAATGTTTTGGGTCCCCCATCATTGATGGAGAGAGCACCTATGTTGAGATTATTCACAGAAGTGAAGTTGTGCTATGTATGTTGCAAAAATTTGCCTTGTAATCGATTACAAATAGGATGTAATCGATTACGCGTGTCTGATTTACAGATTGGACATCCTGTTGAACTGAGGAAGCCACCAGTGATAACGCAGGGGACCACAGTAGAATAACATTGTGGTTTTACCCAAATCCAGTATTTTTAATTGTAACTTGATGTTGTTGAGTGAGGATATGCTTGAAGCTAATGTTTTGGGTCCCCCATCATTGAGGGAGAGAACACCCATGTTGAGATTATTCACAGAAGTGAAGTTGTGCTATGTATGTTGTAATCGATTACAAATAGGATGTAATCGATTACGTCTGTCTGATTTACAGATTGGACATCCTGTTGAACTGAGGGAGCCACCAGTGATAACGGAGGGGACCACAGCAGAATAGCATTATGTTTTTACCCAAATCCAGTACTTTTAATTGTAATTTGATGTTGTTGAGTGATGATATGCTTGAAGCTAATGTTGGGTCCCCTATCATTGAGGGAGAGAGCACCCATGTTAAGATTATTCACAGAAGTGAAATTGTGCTATGTATGCTTTAAAAATCTGCCTTGTAATCGATTACAAATAGGATGTAATCGATTACGCGTGTCTCATTTACAGATTGGACATCCTGTTGAACTGAGGGAACCACCAGTGATAATGCAGGGGACCACAACAAAATAACATTGTGTTTTTACCCAAATCCAGTACTTTTAATTGTAAGTTGATGTTGTTGAGTGAGGATATGCTTGAAGCTAATGTTTTGGGTCCCCTATCATTGAGGGAGAGAGCATCCATGTTGAGATTATTCACAAAAATGAAGTTGTGCTACGTATGCTGCAAAAATCTGCCTTGTAATCGATTACAAATAGGATGTAATCGATTACGCGTGTCTACTTTACATATTGGACATCCTATGGAACCGAGGGAGCCACCAATGATAATGGAGGGGACCACAGCTCAGTAGCATTGTGTTTTGACCCAAATTCAGTACTATTAATTGTAATTTGATGTTGTTAAGTGAGGATATGCTTGAAGCTAATGTTTTGGGTCCCCCATAATTGAGGGAGAGAGCACCCATGTTGAGATTATTCACAGAAGTGAAGTTGTGTTATGTATGCTGCAAAAAACTACTTTGTAATTGATTACAAATAGGATGTAATCGATTACCTGTGTCTGATTTACATATTGGACATCTTGTTGAACTGAGGGAGCCACCAGTGATAACGCAGGGGACCACAACTGAGTAGCATTGCACATAAACAAACCTTGACATCATTCATCAATCAACAAACATTTGCACATTGCACATAGACAACCTTGAAATCAATATTAGTACAATCTCTTCATATATATCAAAATTAAAGTGTCTTCATATACATTATTGTATCTTTCAATGTGTACATAAACCAATTGGTAGAAATCCATATTCCTATCAAAACAAACTACATTACACTAAATTTTTACACTGGAGAGCTATTCTACAACAATCCATACACCTCTAGCGCATCCAGTAGTCTTATGTCCTCGTTGTCCAGGATCCAATCACATACGTATTGCTTTCTAATTGCAAGCAATTCCTCCTAAAATGAAAATGTTCCAATTGTAAAATTAACCCAATGGCGCTAAACCTGTCCCTCCATCAAACAGGTCAAAAGCAGCCATGATTTCGGGCATGTCTCGAACACGCTCGCCAATATACCACTCCAACTTTAACTACAACACATGCAAACAAATTTAACAGTAGGTTAAAATCATCAATAATTATAAAAAACTTACATCAAATACTTACATCTTCAGTCCGAAACAAATCATCAATATTTTCAAATGACCGTGACTTATAGCGGAACCAACGCACTATGCGAGGGAAATCCTTATGAGTTGGAAATCCCTAAAAAATGCGACTAAATAAAATACCAAAACTTTAACTTACCTTTGGGTTTCCGGAAGCCATTGCAACTGAACAAAAAATCAATGGTCGATTAGGGTTCACAAAATACAAAAAGAATAAATAACTCCAAAGAGAGCGAAAGAGAACCCAGACAATGCGAAAGAGAGCAAAAAGCTGAAATAGAGTCACAACGCCAAAGAGACCCAAAACGCGAAACGCGAAAGAGAGCTTACCTCAAAAGAGTGATTGCGAAAGAGCTCTTTTTTTAGTTGAGATGAGGCCTTTGGATGAGACGAAAGCCGAATGGAGAAAGCATGGGATTGGAGAGATGAAGCTGAATGGGAGAGACGAATGGGAGAGACGTGTTAGAAACAGGTTGACTTCGTTTTACACCAAGAGGGGGAGGGGGTGAATTGGTGTTAGTTCAAATTTAAAATCTTTTCGCAATCTTGGTATGAAAGTTCAAAGCTTTTGATCTTTCCTTGAAATGCAAGTTATTAAAAAATGTAACGCAGCGGAAAAACGTAGTTGACTGCTAGACAAATATAGTCGACTGAATTAAAAGAGTGTAGGGATAGAAAAATAAACACTGATTTTTATATTGGTTCAGCCAACAATGCCTACATCCAGTTTCCTTCCAACCTTGGAAGCAAATGCACTATAATGGTTACGGTTTTTACAACAAGGAATTTATAGAAGCACCACGCAAAAATATAAATCTCCCCTCTAACCCAAAACCAAATATAGCTGCACACAGAAACCAGAATTGCAGCAAGAATCCCCTCTCCTGCAATCTGCACCCACGTTGAATAATCCTCAACGTGTCACCAACACTCTTCACAGGATGCCAAGCCTATCACAGCACGCTTCACAGGTTGTCAAGCCTATCACAACACACTTCACAGGTTGCCAAGCCTTCAGTCAAATGCAGCAGTCTTCACAGGATGCCAAGCCTTCAAGATCAAACCAGAAGCACCTTCTCTGTGAAGATGTTGATCAAACAGTAAGTGCAATTGACTCCTCAATCTGAATCTCTCTCAAGAAAGATCACCACCGTCTTCTTTGAGAATTCTTGGAGCGAAACTGAGAGCTTTCTCTGAAACAAGACAATGAAAATGTTAGATCACAAAAGTCTTAGAACAAATCATGTTCTGTTTCTATTTATAGTTTTCCTATCAACCTCAGTTCAATGACCTACTAATAGAGTCGACTGTATTAAATCAGTTATAACAAACAGTCAACACACAGGCTCCTCAGTCAACAGAATTAACACACATTTATGACAGTTGACCCAATTAGTTAATCCTAACTAACTTTTGAAAATATAGTCGTTGGAGCAGGTAGGCAAAACAAAATTCCAAATACAACAGTAATACAGTCGAATAAGTGATCCACACTATCGACTGACTCATGAAAAAACACTTTGAAATTCTTTTCATCTCAAAATCTCATCAAGTACACGTGTACAAAATTTGTACAAAGATTTTAGCTTCATCGACTCCATTACCAGTGTAGTCGACTGAACTGAACCTTTGTTACGACAAATATAAGTTCATAAAAGTACTTCTGAGCTTTTCTTTGGAAATGTGTAACAGTAATCAAAAACAATTTTAACACACATTTCAACACAGGCATGTTCCAAATATATAACACATAGTCAATCATAGGAACACCCATGCAAAATAACAAAACATGTTCAATAGAGACAATGTTCAAAACAGTATAGCATATCAACTAAACATGTAGTACTAGAACATATGTACTGTTATTAAGCAATGTGTTGTCATCATCGAAAACCAGTTTGATATAGAGTTTGTGTTGTCAACAATCTCAACAAGACGAAAGTTCAAAACCAAAGTGAACAAGAGAAGAAAACGAGACCGCCAAAATGAAAATTCATATCATCAGAATTCCAAAATTACCCTCCTCAGCTTTTTTAAAATCGTTTTTCATTTAAGTGACAACATCCAGTAGAAATTTGACACTTGGTCGGTGTCAAATTTGTGTCAAAAAATGGTGTTAAAGAAACATTTTCCTATCAAAAATAAAGGAAAGATGTAACTTGGGGTGATAAATATTTCTCGATTATTGAAAAATAAAGTAATAAAATCATGTCTTATACAAAAAATAAAATAAAAAACTTCATAAATACTTAAATTAAAAAACTAGAAAAACATTTCAAACCACTAAAAAGACTAATTTCCCAAACATTTACATTATTACTACGAATAAAGGATACCATCATCACAGATAAGTTTTCAATGCAAAATATGGGAAATAAAAATCCTTGGTTTTTCCTTTCAGTTTCCAATGTTTAGGTTATCATTCCATGCTCATCAATTCATTGCAAAAGTAAAGTTTTCTCAAACGATTTGATATATTGGACGGTGAGTTACTCTTATAAGAAGTTGAAGCACCTAAGCGCAGTTTGGATATTCTCAAGCATGAATGATAGGATCAACAGTTTGCCAATGGAAATCTCTGTTATATTCTATCTTTTCTTTCAACCAATCAAGTCGTGACAAGCAGTGTTCTCTCCAAACGCTGGAAGCTTCTACGCCGTTCAGTTTCCTCGTTGGATTTCTAGAGTGGAGATATAGATTTCTAAAGTCTAATCACTATTTTTATTTCGTTTCTTGAGAAAGGATAACAAAGGTAGAAGATAAACAGAGAAAATTCAAGCAAAATGCAGAGAGTGTCTACATTTTTGTTATGTTACCAATAAGGAGTATTGGTAAAACCTGAAGATGTGTTTTGATGATGCTGCAACTTGTAGATTTTGGATATAGTAGGAAAATATTTAAAAAGCAACTTGTAGATTTTGAATGAAGTAGGAAAATATTAAACCTTGTAAATTTTACTGGAATAATCGATTATGGACAAGCTATAATCGATTATCACATGCTTTTTGTACTAGAATAATCGATTATCATGAAGCAATAATCGATTATCACAAGTCNTACTTGAATAATCGATTATCACTTCATATAATCGATTATCACTTTTTGAAAACTCTGTAACGGACTCGAATAATCGATTATCACTTACAATAATCGATTATTCATGGCAGTTGGGAGCTGACCTTTGACATTCAGTGTACTTGGCTATATATTTGGTTTTTGAAATCTTCAGAAGCAACGTTTTGAACTGAAAAAGCTAATTAGAACACTGTGTGTCAGAGGAAAGTTCTCAGAAAGCTTTTGTTCATTGTTCCCTTGCTTGGTCTTGTGAAAGGAGAGGCTCGCGTATCGTCTGTCGATAGTCGGAGCAGACTCTCTTCAAGTTAGCAAGGTGTTATGCCTGGTCTTGTGAAAGGAGAAGCTCGCGAATCGTTGGTCGATTGTCGGAGCGGTTCTCTTCAAGTTGGTAGAGTGGTTTTCTTCGTTTTATATTTTGTTCATTTGATTGTAATCTGTGAGATTGTTTTTAGTGGAACTGTTAATCACTATTTATAGTGATTAACGACTGGACGTAGATTCTGTTGAATCGAACCAGTATAAAAATACTCGTGTGATTTTTCTATTCCCTACACTCATTTTACTTTACGCATATTAACTGTTTGATTAATTTTCTGAAAGAAAATTATTTTTGCTAAAAAGGACCAATTTCGTTTTAACTGTGACCGAACACGCTTTCCGCTTAATATAAGTTTTATTCTGTTGCGTTATACTCTTCGAAAAATACCCCCTCCGATACCAACATGTTACTACACCAAGTCTCAACCAATATACCAACTCAAATATGAAAGACAAGATAAAGAAGGTTTGAACAACTTACCGTAGTGGGGACGACAGCAGCAGTGACACGAAGGCGAGAACGACAGGGACGAAGGCAGCACCAAAAAATGAATAAATCACAGCGAAGCGGCAACGACGAAGGCAACACAAATAAAACAAAGGAGTCGCGGTGGCGACGCTGGTGAAGGTAGCCCTTGGGGATAACAACCGTGGTGGCGGCAAAGACAAACCAGCACCGTGAAGAAGAAGCAATGAACACAATGTAGCTTAGTGAAAGACGAAGCAATGAACATAGAAGCAACGAACACAAGCAGCGCGAAGAGAAAGAAGAACCATAAGCAGCAGAGCGAGAAAAAAAGAGAAGAGCTGAAAATTTTGAACTTAATATAAATGATACTCCATTGGTTGTCAAGGATACCCGAGGCACTAGACCTCTACAGCAACGTCTATGAAGGAAATCGATGCTTAAAATTAAAAAGTCTGCAGCATATATGCTTCAGTTGGAAAATGACCCGAGGCCGAAGATGGTTTTGACACCGGCTCTAACCAGACCGAGGTGGTAACTCTTGGACAATACGAATAGAAACTTCAAAAAGTAAAACGTTGTAGAGGTGGCAGAGGCTTTAGGCCTCGGTTCTACGCTTGTCCGAAGTAGAATCATGGATGTAGCAGAGGCTTTAGGCCTCGGTTCTGTGCAAGCCCGAAGTAGAATCATGGAGTTGAAGTGTGGAAGAAGCGTTGCAGGTTATGTTAATGTTATGCCTCGGTTCTTCGTTCACCCGAGGTCTTATGGCCTTGCTGCATCGGGTCTTCATGCAACCGAGGCGTATAGTGTCCCTTTATTTATGGTTCTGCCACCGCATATTGTTAGGCAACGGTTGGGTGTCAAACGATGTATAATGTGCGAGTTTAAAAGCAAAAATTGTACTGGTGAAGAAAGAAGTACAAAGGTTTAAAGAATGGCTATAAATAGTAGCATTGTATAAATCGAAAACTATTTGATGATTGGAAAATCAGAATGCTTGCGACTTTTGGTTTCCAAGATTTAACTGATGTAGTCATAAATGGGTTTGAAGATCCTGAACAAAAGGACACTGATGATGACAAGAAACACTTCAAAATGCAGTAGAAGCTTGATAGCAAAAGGCCAAGTTTCTTCTCTACCAATGTGTAAATTCTGAAGTCTTTAACAAAATCTCCAAAGCTTCCATTGCCAAGGAAACTTGAGATATTTTGAAACAAATCTACAGTGAAGGTGAAAAGAACAAGAAAGTTAAATTGCAAACGTTGAGGAAGCAATTTCAATTCTTCAGCATGGAAGAGAATGAGACATCAGATTATTTTAACAATTAAAATAAAAACAATTATTAACTAATTCTTATACTACTCTTAAATACTTTAATCACCCAATTTCATACCATAATTAAATATTTAATATTAGAATTATGAAAATAAAAGGATTTTTTAATTTATCCGGGTCCTACAATATTCATTGAGAAACAACTTAGGATTGAATTTATCTTTTTTATTGTGTTGATTATATCTTAACAATATTGAAATTGTTATAGTTTAGTAGTATTAATTTCATCGTGTCAACTACTTAAGTTTTGTTATGAGTCATTAAAATAAATATTATTAGTTCTTTTATTCTTGTCTTTTTGCAAACAATATTAGTTTTATTAGGTAGCCACATGAGTATAGTTAACATGCATGAATAAATAAATAAAAATCCATGTCTTTATATTTATGTGAACAATAGTTATTGCAAATAGTTATTTGCTTTACAAGCATCGACACTTATCCATTCAACTATGAATGAATGGTTTCAGTAGTTGAATAATTATTTTAACCTTTTATACATGTTTCCATATAAAATGAAAGTTTAACATTGTAGAGGGGATTGTACCAATTTCTGACGATAGAACCATAAGTTAGATGGATAATGATACTTAGACAATATTTCTTTGACAACATTTGAATATCATTTACGTGTCATTCTGTGATTGGTCTATGATGATGTTTATGATTATTATTATTGATTGTGGAGTAATTTTGGACCAATCACAGAATGACATGTAGATGATGTTCAAATGTTGTCAAAGAAATGTTGTCTAAGTATCATTATCAAGTTAGATATAATGGCAAATAGACAAGTATAAAGCTTTTATATGACTAGAGGAATTTTGGCTTTTCTAAACATATGAACAACTTTAACACAATATCTTGGAGTTAGAGCCCAAAGTCTAGATTAGCCAAATAAGACATAGACGAGACGAACAATTGTTTATAATCATAACACATGTCAGAAAGTTGACCTTCACTCAATCTTATTATGACCAAAACATAAGTCATAACAAACATCACCAAAGAAAAAACCTTCTTTTGAGTCAACTTTACTCTTAATTATTTATGCTTCTTTGCTTTCACTCTTTTCAAGTTTTAGGACCATTTTTCTTAATATCTCTTTATTTATATAGACTTAATATTATGAAAATTATATTTTGATATCCAATTTTTTTTTCTTATTTTCCATTTACTCCTTCTTTTAATAATAAAATGTTATATTTAATAAACAAAAAATAAATATAAACAAAATTTAAATTGAGAGTATAAATAAAACTCAATGTATAAGTATCAACATCCTCGATATTAATTCAAATATATTTTTATCATAATTTATTTCTTTGTTTTTTTTCAGCTATGATAAATTTTTGCTTGTTCTAGGTCACTTTTAAACTTTATTAACCTAAGTAGACACCATTGTTGGCTGCAAAACCAACAGCAAGTGCACCGGTCGCAGCGTAGCAAGTGATAAATATCGTCTCTCCCAAGGGACTTATGCAACACATGACAATTCTTCCTTTTATAACTCAATTAGACATCAAAGTGCAAAAAAACTACACAAGAAACTCTTTTTGGTATTTTATCAAACAATTGATGTGCAAAGAATTTAACATAGTGTATTTACAATTTGTCAAGACTAGAATTCATCCATTTCATTCTCATGCATTCACAAACTTCTCAATTTCATCCAATAAGTATTCAATTTCAATTCTAGGTTCAATCATATTTCTCAATACATCAAGAACCAAAATTCATGCCAAGGGTGATCAAGCCACAACAAGCATTAAGCATAGAAATCAAATACTAACATGAATTGGAAAAGCATATATCATTAACATCACAAAATACATAAGAATTCCATGTTTTACAACTAATCTCAACAAATAGGAAAAGCCCTCCATGGTGGAGAACTTAGGGTTCTACAAAATTGAAGAGATAGGGAAGAAATTGGAACCAAAGAGAAGATGCAAAGTCTTTCCCAAGGTTCTTGACAGTTGCTCCATGCTCCATTTGTGCCTCCCCTTCGCATCTCCATCTCCAATTTGTGACCCATCTTCTTCCTCAACCCAAAAGGGGCAAAATCACCATTGATGAAACTTGAAGACCCAAGGAGGAGTGAGAGAGCTTCCCAACACCCCGAATAGCCTCTAAGGGCCTCTCCCAATCTCTCTAGGTGAAGAATAAAGTGTAGGAGGAGAAGAATGCCCCAAAAATCACGAGACCCATGTTTGAATAACCCATTTTAACACATCAGTGGAAAGTCGCGCCCAATGCCCCCAGGGGCGCCCGAGCGCCATAATTAAACACAAAACAGCGAAGTAAAGGGCGCTCAACGAAAACAGCGAAAACAGGGCGTTGGGCGCCCTTTTGGGGCGCCCGGGCGTGGAAATTTGGCTGCAGCACACAGAAGGGCGCCCTGCACCCCCCAGGGGCGCCCGGGCCTGACAGTTTTGACAGCATTCTAAAATTCAGGCTCTTGTGCGCTTCCAAAGGCGTCCAACATGGGTATTTGCTTCAAATTGATCTTTTATTGTCCCACAACATGTTCCCCTGAGTTCTTGCTTGTTTTCCTCCACTAGAATTACTTCCTATTCATTTATTTCAAACACTCAAACAAAGAGATTAGAGGTAAAAACAAGCATATACTAAATAAAACTCAAGAAAACTAGGAAACACACTAAACTTGAGGATAAAACAAGGTAAAAGTTATGAAGAAGTTGATTTGTTCACAAAATATACACACACAAACACGTTAAATTAACCATTATCAACCATCAACAAATTTATTTCTAAATCTATCTTTTACTGTTTAAATAAAATTAAATAATTATTTAATTAGATTAATATTTAAATAAATAATTCATTAAGTTGGAATTGATATATTAGCATATATTTAAGATTTTCCAATGGAAAATATATTTTAAATTACAAAACTTATTCTAACATCCCAAAATATAGTATAAAATATATAAAAGAGTGTTCACAAATAGGATATTGTAAAAAAGTTACCTATAGTGAAAATTTTAACTTACAATTATAAAAAAAAAACAACTATTTAAAACCTTATAAACAAAGCGTAAATACACCGAAACTATGTACAACCCTAGTCTATACTGACTAAGCAATAGGGTCCTCATCACCAAGAGTTTGCTCCACTGACTATTCGTCTCCCTCTGCTCACATCCAAAGGATGATCATAGCCAAACAAGAAATACAATCACATACAAAAACAAACACAAATAGAAAGGTAAGCTAGATAAACAAGAAATATTCATATTTATATAATTATTTATCACAATCAACTTGAATTTAAAACCATGCAATGTACATTGATTACCCATGCATCTTATACTCAACATGACTCATCCATATTAGTATAAATGTCGAACTATTGGTAATCTTTGCACTTGTATAGTTATGTTGGCACTCTCCAACACCACACAAAGTTAGTTCTTATACACTGTCTATGGCTAAACTCTAAGTCTGTAAACAAGAATCTCCCGCTACTCTCACCACATGCATCATTCTTCTCTACTTGGGAATGAATGATCATTAGAGTGTCTGAATAGACTTACCATTTCAAAGATTCATACATTTATACAACACATCAACCTCATCAATCACGATTACTACCATGAATCTCACCCTGAGTTATGGAGTTAAGTTCACCAATCATATTCCCCAAGTAAAACATAACTAATTACCAATATTCATCATACATCATCCTCTACTTAACAACAAACTCTAATTACATCATCAGGAATAAAGAAGATAAGAGTGAACTAAAACCTGTACTATTCCCTTAGCGCACACTCTCGCATAGCAAATCTAGAAGTTTCTCGCACAGCGACCCATCTCGCTATGCGAATAAACTCTCAATGGTACCAGACCTCAACCCCTCGCATAGCGCCCCAAATTCGCTATGCGAAAGCCTAGACAGTGGTCCAGACATCCCAAGAACTCGTAGAGTGCACCCCCTTGTTATTCAAATAAATCTGGCAGTGACCCTAGGCCATCACCAGGCGCTCAACACATTGATTCGTTGTGTGAATCGTTAAACAGAGAGCAAACCCCCACAACCATTGGCATAACGCACCTTCTCGTTGTGCGAATGCTCAAACAGAGAGCACTCGCCATGACCACTCGTTGTGCGAATCTATTCGCTCAGTGAGTCTTCATAATTCTACAGCACAAATTCTGCACAATTATGCAACTTAACCCACATTTACCAATTCTAACTATTTTTCCAAACTTCAAACTCTTCTAGATTGTGTTATATACCTAATTGGACTTGATCAAATGTTTCTAAACCTTCCTATCATCAATTTAAAATGTTTATGGACCAAATCCTACTTCAAAACCTCTAAAACCACAACTTATAGACCCAAAATCCAATCTACCACTTTTGAAACATTTTTGACCAATTTAAAGGCTCAAGCAAGTCACATTTGACTTACCAAAGCTGCTCCAACACACCAATTGAGCATCTAACCTCTAATTCTCATTTTCACTACCTCACTTCCTAAAATTAACCTTAAAAGTTGACATTTGTGACTTTCTTTACAGTCCACCAATCTTATAATCAATTTCTAACATTCTATACAACCCCTAACATCTCAACCATCATCCAAATATAGTTCATCATCACCATTCATCAATTTCACAGTTCAACAGTCAAATTACTTACAATACAATTTACTCAAGACTTTAAATTTAGTTTAAGCAACTCAATATTTACAAATTCAAGCATACACTACCAATTTCTAAGTCAAAGCAAATCTAGCTTCCCTTACCTTGACTTAACAGCTCAAGATCTCCTAACTCTCCGTCGATTGCTTGCGGTGCAAGGAATTCATAGAAAACCTACAATTCACCGATTAATGGTTGAAGAACAACCTTAGAATCACCAACAGGCCGGGAAATTAAGAAGATGAACTCTTTATTTGTTGGAAGTCCCACATCGACTAGAGATAAGGTCAAATTGTAATATATATATATATATATATATATATATATATATATATATATATATATATATATAGGTGAGGTGCAAACCTCACTTTACAAGCCGGTTTTGTGGGGTTGAGTTAGGCCTATAAACTCACATTCTAATATGGTATCAGAGCTATGGTTAAAGCCTATCCTAGCGAGTTCTAAGTGGGCATTTCTCTTTCTATTCCACCCGTTGTCGGGCCAGTATTGGACCATCCAATTTCTACTATCACGCATGAGATGTCTATACCTCGCGTGAAGGGGGTGTGTTGGAAGTCCCACATCGACTAGAGATAAGGCCAAATTATAATATATAAGTGAGGTGCAAACCTCACCTTACAAACCGGTTTTGTGGGGTTGAGTTAGGCCTAAACTCACATTCTAATATTATTCATGCAAAAACATAATCATTTAACAAAATTTAAGAACCCTAAAAGCCAAGAAAGAGGGTTTTTCACTTACTTGCCCAAATCAAGAAATTGGTCGGTGAAAGAGGTAGCTCTCGACACCAGGATCATCTAGGCACTTCCTGATCGTCGAACAAATGATTGAAGTGTAAGAAATTATAAAAAAAAGTAAAAGAAAGAAAAAAGAACATTGTTTTAGAAAGATATAAGAAATTAAAAAAATGAATCGAATTTTAGAAAATTCTATTTATATTATAAGATTATTTTAAAATAAAAATACTTGATTTCATTATTTTAATACACTTATCTACTTTAATACTCTATTTTCTATATCTTACACTTATAATCTATAAAACAATCGTAAAACATTTTTACAGCGTATTTAAATAAAAGTTTGTGATGGAGAAAATTATATGTTAACGTATATTTTAATTAATATATTTATTAAAATTTAAATAAATTATTACCTTTTAAAAACGTTTAACTAATTCAATATTGAATTTAAAAATGTACTAAATTAGTAGCTGTTTCATTTATTTGAATGACTATTTGACTAATTGATATTTGAATGACTATTTGACTAATTGATATTTAAATTAAGGTATAGAAAATAATTGAATAAATTAATATAGAAAATAATTGAATAAAT
>NC_028355.1:5786006-5819801 GCF_000741045.1 Vigna radiata var. radiata
TAATTGAATAAATTAATATAGAAAATAATTGAATAAATATTTGAATGACTATTTGGCTAATTCATTTAACATTTTAATGAATATTTAACAAAATTGATATTTGAATTCAGGTTTGAAAATATTTAACTATTTGAAATTTCCATTTTTAAACACGTTTTATAAAGTAACTTTTTAAATAATAGCAAAAACTTATTTGTTTGCTTCATTATGCTTTTGTTCCGGGTAAATTTTTATTCTCTTTTTAAATTTTAGCAAAATAATATTATAACTAGAAGGGAATAAAAAAACAACATAATGGTAAAACTTTAACTTCAAACAATACAATAATATTGTTTAATAAAAACAGTAAGGGAAATGATTGATGGAATTTAATGTTAACCTAATTGATACTTTTGTCAAAATTTATAATCACATTACTTTATTTAGAAAATTTCATTTAACATTAATGTAAACGTTTGTGTATATATCCTTAGAAATTAAATATATAATAATAACTCTCATTTAATATTATATTTTGCAATAATCTTATTTAATAGTTTTTATAGAAAAAATTGCACAAGGGGATTCAAAGTGTATATATAAGCAATGATATGGTAGAAATGGGAATAAAGTTGAAAAGAAAGTTGAGATTGGCATAGACAGTGAAGAGAAGATGGGAGAGAAGAAAGTATTAGCAGTAATGATGTTTGTAATGACTTATGGTTTGGCAGTAACAAGATTGAGTTATTCTCAAATTCCTGCAACATGCAATGGTGATGAAAATTTATTAAGCTATTGTGGAGNGTATTTGGTGAATAACACACCAAATCCATCTTCTGATTGTTGTAATTCAGCATCAGATGCATTCAAAAGAGCCATGGCCAATGGTCAAGGTATAAGAGATATNTGTAATTGTCTTAGGGTTGCAGGATCAAACCTACACTTTCATCAAGATAGACTTGTAAGCCTTCCTGATGTATGTCACATTAAACTTTCATTTAATATGCACTTATGTGTATATGGTTCTTGATATACATATATCTTGTAACTAATATCTAGTTAAGTCATAATAAAATACCAATTCTATTTTATTTTTTTTTTTTTATATTTCTTTTTTCCATTTTCTTGTATCTTCAAATCGTTTATTCTTAATCTCATACATAACCAAATTTCGGGTTTAAATGCTTCAAACAAAAAATATTTGGTTATCATATCCATTCATATATTAATTTTAATTTCTCATTTTCATTTAGTTAATAATTAATAGAAATATGTTGCGGAAGTAAAATATATATTAGAAATAATAATTAATGTTGCACTAATATTGTAAGATGATATTCAAAATAAAGTAATTCTTTTTTCTTTTTCAAAATCATTGGCTAAATGGGACGGAAAACAACGTTACAAGGGAAATTTTTTATTATGTGATGATTGTGTTTTTATTAGAGTTGTCAATTTGACTCATGGCTTATGGGTCACTTCTAACCCATTTTTGATAAGGTCTTATTTTAGGACACTTCTTAAGTGGAGACCAAAAAAAATCTTCAATCTCCATTATCTCTTCTCAAATGAGTTAGGGTCAGAATTGAAATAAGTTTAGTCCCACTATAAAACTTTAATTAATTTTTAGAAACAATATCATTTCTATACAAATATAAAATTATATATTTTATTAGATAGTTTAACATATTTTAATTTTATTATATTTAAATCAATATTTTTATATCATACTTCTTATTAAATAAAATGTATAATGAAATTTCATATTTTTTTGAGTTTTCATATATTAAATAAAATATATATTTTTATAATAAACAATCTTCATGTATGAAATAACACTTCATATATATTTCTCATGTATTATTACACTCTAGTTATTACTTCTAAAATATTCTCCAACCAAATGTAATCTTTCTAAAAAAAAAATCATGCTAAATAAATAAAATGATTTTTCTTCATCTTAATTAGTTTTTAATTTCTTTAAAATCAAATAAACATTTTAAAAGATATAAATAAATTACTTAATTAAGAAGTGAATTCTTTTATATTGTGATAAATAATTGTTTTTTTATATATTATGTATTTTTTTATAACATTTTAGTAGTTTTTTTTTAATTTCTTTTAGTTATATAAAAAAGAAAATCAACATGATTAAAAATTTAAGCATATGGATAAAAGTTTCATGTTAAAAAATAATATAAAAAAATCAAAAGAATTATATATTAAAATTTTGGAGTTAAAAATAACATTTTATATTATTTTTTTTCACATTTTTTATGCATGATAGTAAAACATATTCTTTGAAAGTAAATCAATCAACATAAAAAATAATTAAAATATGTATGTATGATTAAAAAAATTAGTAAGAGTAGAAAAATGAAAAAAAAAAAAAAGCTATATGTTGAACAATTCACTAGTGCAGAAACAGTTTTGTAAATAAATGCAATTATTAGACGTAGTTTAGAATTGTAATTCGACATAAAAAGATATAAAAGGTCGAATGTCCTAACATTAGACGTCAAAAGATTAGTGAATTCAATAAAAATTTGAGCGGGGGATTGAAAATTCATTCACTTTATCTTAGCGTGAGAGACCCTTTTCTCTTCTCAAACTTTTCTCGAACGAAGTTTGACGACCATCACATGTAATCTTTCTTTCATTTGATACAAATGCATGTTAATTAACTACTTTATGTATGATTTTCGTTTTTTTTGACCGATTATTTTTGTGTTCTTGTCCTTCATAGACACATTCTGCTTTCTCTCTCACTGGTGACGATACTTTATTCCGACGAACCCACCTTTTGAAGGTTAGTTTTCGTTTTCGTTTTGAAGAACTTCTTTGTTTAACTTGTTTGTTGTTGTTGTTAATTTTATGAAGGTTAGTTTGTTATTTTTTTATGATTGTGGAGTAATTTTGTAAAACAGTTACCTATTCACTTCCTTTTAATTTAGAACATGCTTTTACTCGCTCTCTCTTTGCAGGGCTTTTCTTGCTCCTCAGATTCCCAATTCCAATCGCGTCTCGCTAGATCAGAGGGGGAATTTCGGAAAATATTCCAATTCCGTGTTTGGTTTCGCCTTTCTCAACTCAAATGCGGGGTTCAGTGGATCTTAGGGATGAATTAACTGAATCACCTCGTTTCTAGCTGTGAGTTTTAATTTCTTCTTCTTCCTCAGACCTGCCTCTACTTCTTTTTCTTTTTTCTGTTTCTTTCCTTTCTCAGTTGATGAACTGTAGTGTGGAGCTGTAATTTTGCTTTTTCCTATTTCTTGTTTTAGTTGAGACTTCCTTTTCGATTCTTTTTTCCCTGAAGTGAAATTCAAGCTTCGATGTGGGTTTTATGTTGTTATTGCTTTGTGTCTGCATGTTGTGTGTTTCCGGATTTCAATTTTGTTGTTATACGCTATGTTGGCTGACATGTTGATCCATGGTCGGCATTATTCAGTATTGTACATTTTTGGCTCAGGTCAGGATATAATTGTACCTGATGGTTACTCAAGTAACATCAGTAGATGCATTGATGTCAAACAACGTAAGATTGGAGGACTAATGACGAACCAACGTAAGATTGGAGCAACTTCTCCCTTTGGCAATAAGAAAGACACTCCCTAAAGAAGTCTCGTCTATTTTGATTGATCTATGCTCTTTTTTTAAACAATTATGCAATAAAGTTTTGAAGATAGATGAACTTGTCCAATTACAAGATAGAGTTGTCCTCACATTGTGTCACATGGAGATGTTATTCCCTCCTTCTTTCTTCACAGTGATGGTTCATTTGATTGTGCATTTAGTAGAAGATGCCAAGCTTGGAGGACCTGTCCAATATCGATGGATGTATCCTATTGAAAGGTACTTGGGAAAATTGAAGTCTTATGTGCGTAATAAGGCACAAGCTGAAGGCTCAATANCTGAAGGTTACATGGCTGAAGAGTGCTTAACCTTTTGTTCTAGATACTTAGATGGAATTGAGACTGTGTTTAATAGATTGCGTCTTCTTAATGACGAACCAAGCATTGACTCTTGTACTGTAGGCACTTTATTCCCACCGATCGGAAAACCAATTGGAGGTTTCACTTATTTCACTCTATCCGAAAAGGAAAAGTTACAGGCACATCGTCATATTCTAACAAATAGTGCCATAGTTGACCCATTTCTTCAGTAAGTATTTTCACTTGATCAATTCTGTTAATTAGTCTTTTATTAGAAAGTAACTATTTATAATTTGGACACTTCTTGTAGGGAATTTAGAGACACTATACGAAGACAATTGAGAAGTCGGAGTCGACAATCATCTTTGATAGACAAAAGAGTTCATAGGGAATTTGTAGATTGGTTTTCACGTCGTGTACGTATATTGGGTCCATTGATGATTGTTTTCATTCTATGTTATAATTGATAATTGACTTGGACATGTTATTTTTTTTTCCCTTTTAGATAAGGAATGACTCAACTAGCCTTCACTCAACTGATTTCAAATTCTTAGCCATGGGTCCAATTGATATTGCAAAGCGATATAGTGCCTACANTGTTAACGGATTCAAGTTTAGGATCTTGGAGCGTGACTTATGGCTTAAAACACAAAATAGTGGNGTGTTTGGTACATTTGGGACAAGGAGTTATGCAAGTAGTAGTGATAATCAAATGCAATTTGGAGGTGTGCCTTATTATGGTCGATTAGTGGACATAATTGAAATAAACTACCATGGTCGTTTCTCAGTTGCGTTGTTCAAATGTATGTGGGCTAATAGAACTACTTCTAGGGGGATTGTGACTGATGAGTTGGGATTTACAAGTGTATGTTTTGGACGCTTGATTCATACAGGTTGTCGCAACCGGAAAAATCGCGACGGGACGACGACGATCCAAAGAAAAACTATTTGAAAAAGTGTTTTGGAGTCGCCACCATAGTTTATTCTGGAAAACTACGGAAAAACCATAAAAGATAAGACAAGATCTGTGAAAACCAGAGATGGGTTCGGAAGTCGTTTACGTGTAGGGAAGGTGTTAGCACCCTACAACGTCTGCCCGAAGGCAGTACCTTTAATTAAATACGCGAATAAAAATGTGGTTTGCAAAATGTTTAACTATCCCAAGAATAACAAAATAAAGAAACAAAAATATTTTTTAGGTTTTTTGGGCCCGACAAGGATTGACCTTGCTCCTACGTATTCTCAGTCATACTGAGAAATCAGGGTTACGTAGTTCTTTCAGAAAAATTTGTTGTTTGAAGATGTTTTTAGTTTTTGAAGATTTTGTATTTTTTTGGTATTTTTAATAAAGAAGGAAAAGATTTTCAGCACAAGGCCTACGCGAGCGGTCGCACGTGTGCTTAAACCTTTTCAAAATATTTTTACTTGATTTTTGATTCTTGTAAAAGAAAAGGAAAAGATTTTCAGCACAAGGCCTACGCGAGCGGTCGCACGTGTGCTTAAACTCTTTTCAAAACATTTTTATTTGACTTTTGATTTTTGTAAAAGAAAAGGAAAAGATTTTCAGCACAAGGCCTACGCGAGCGGTCGCACATGTGCTTAAACCTTTTCAAAACATTTTTATTTGATTTTAATTTTTGTAAAAGAAAAGGAAAAGATTTTTAGCACAAGGCCTACGCGAGCGGTCGCACGTGTGCTTAAATCTTTCCAAAATATTTTTATTAATTTTAATTTTTTATGATTTTTTATATTTTTATTTTTAACAATCAAATAATAATAAAACAAATTCTAAAGATAAAAAAATAAAAGCAAAGACAAAAAAAAACAAAACAAAAAAAAAACAATATAGTCCAATAGGTCCAATAAAAAGAAAAGGAGTGCAGAAGGCAAAACCAGGGGTGCAACACGAAATTTCTTGGTTCAGGCCCAAGGTAGGGGTGCGGCAGTGCAATTTGGGGGGTGCCACTGGATATTTTGCTGACTAGGCCCAAGGCCTTTTTTATTTGCAGAAAGAGGTGGGGTGCGAACAGAGTTGTGTGTGGTGACAGGAGGAGAGGGCGCGCCCAATAGCCAGGCCCAAAGCCCTTTTTCTTCCTTTGTCTGCAGGGGGTGCGAATTGGAGTGCCAGTGGTGGCGGGAAGAGAAAGGCTCAATAGCCAGGCCCAAATCTTTTTGTATGCAGGTAGGGAATGGGGTGTGAATAGGAACGCAAGTGGTGGCGGGCAGAAAGAATGCGGCCCAGGCCCAAAGCCCTTCTTAACCCTAACAGAAATTAGGGGTTCCAGCAGCTCCACCCCATTTCTTCTCATTTGCAAAGCAGCAATACTCTCCTCAGAACGAAAGACACCATGGCACACACCACTGCTCACGGCCACGCTTCAGATTCCGGCCACCGCGAACAGAGGTCCACAGTGTCGCCGACAGCGACTCTCCTTCCCCTTTTCCGCAGCGGCCAACGGTTGGGGCTTTCTTCCTTTGGACACCGTCGATCACTTCTTCGAACCCAGCCACCGTATCACCATTTCCTCCCGTCTCAACGTCGCCGGCGATGCCAAGCCCACCAGAGTCACCGCTAGCCGCGACGGCGTCGCGTTCCCTTCTCCATGTGGGGCTATCTCTTCCTTGCCTCACCTTAGGTCGCGACGTCACCGGAAACAACCCAGGGAACGATTTCCCTCGTCGACCTTCAATCCGGTGCAATTCGAGAGCTTCCCCTTTCTCTCCTTCTCTTCTTCACGCGAAATCAACGTCGCCAGCGAAGCCGGACGACGCCGCCGCCTCTCACCTTATTTTCGTGCTTTGATTGGGTTCCAACAATGAAGATGGTAAGATTTGGGATTCTCCCTTTTCGTGCCTTTTCCTATTCGAAATCGAAATCAACACCGCAAGCGAAGCCAGACGACGCCACCACCCCTCACTCTGCTCCTGTGCTTTGATTGGATTTTTTTTCTTCTCTGTTTTTTCTTTTTGTTTTGTATTTCTGTGATGGAGGAAGTTGAAGCAATGAAGCGTGGACAGTGATGGTGAGTACTGCTGCGGATGATGGATTATGAAAGGTGATGATGATTGTGGTTGGGTGGGCCAAATCAAATTCCTTATGCCTGATGGATGAAACGGGTTCCAGCGGGGTGATTCTGTTGTGTTGATAGTGTTGTTGGGTGTCCGGATAGCATGATGAACGTGAGTGAAGAGTTTTGTATATCTGGCTAGTCGTGCTCAATGGTGTTGTTTATGGGTATGGTGATGAATAAAGAAAGGAGGTGCTACCCAGAGATTATGGAGGCCTCCCCTGAAGATTGTGGTTGGTTGGGATAATGAGGTTTGGTGAGAATGAAGATAGATGAAAAATGATGGAATCTGTTGGAGGTGAGTCCTGGGAGTGGACGGGAGTGTCGTTTTTTAGGATTGTTACTGGTTTTTTTTGCAGAAAGGCCATGTGTGTGTATGATTCTGTTGGGGTTGTTAGCTGTGATGGTAATTCTGTTGCTGGTCTAGAATCTCCTTTTTCAAAAAAAAAAAATGTATTGGTATGATGATGATGGAAACGTATAGAGGTGGGGGTGTGTGTGTTAGGAGAATGATAAAATGGTGAGGAAGCAAGGGTGGTTAATTGGGATCATGAGGTCGTGTGCGTGTTGCCTCTGTTGATAGGGGAACCATTTCTTTTTTCTCAAAGAACAATGATCACATTTCTTTTTCTTTTTTCATTTTCATTTTTTTTTCATTTCTTTTCTTTTTTCTTTTTCCCTTTTTTTCTTCTTCTTTTCGTAATCATTTTTCTTCTCTTTTTTTTCTTTCGTTTTCCTTTTCTTTTCTTTTTTGTTTTCTTTTTTTTTTATTCCTTTCTTTTCTTTTTTTTTTTATTAGCTTTTCTTTCTTTTTTCTTTTTTTTTTATTATTTCTTTTCTTTTCTCTTTTTTTTTCAGAACAATAAAATCAAACGAAAATTAAAAATAAATCCAAATAATAAAATAAAAACTAAATCAAATAGTAAAATAAAAATAAAATGAAAATGAAAATAAAATAAAACAAAAGTAAAAATGAGTCTTATTATTTAGTCACCCGGACGAAATTGGGTGTTGACACAGGTGATAATGATGATGATGAACCATACATTCAGGCATCACAAGCACAAATGGTATATTATGTAGATGATGAGTTTGATAAAAATTGGTGCATCCTTGTACATATAAAGCCTAGAGACTTGTAAACATGGGTGAAGATGATGTTGACAACTTTCATGAATGTGAACCGTTTCAACAACAAAACTTAGGAACTTTATTTCCAGATGATGAAAGAAATATACCATTAACAAGGTTTTAATTTTAATTGTTAGTTATTATATATGTTGTAATTCTGTTTATTTTTTTCTTTATTATATCTTATACAAGTGGTTTAACTTTTATTTATGTAATTGTTTGTAGACCACCGGAAGATGAAGAAAATGACAATTAAGAAGAAGGAGACAAAACATCATACATAGCAAAGCACATGGGGTCATATTGTTAATCATCCATCAGCAACTCAAAGTGCTGCTCCTCAAGTCCAATCCTCTCCTTCTCTATCTACCCCTCAAGTCCAAAGCTCATGCACTCCTACTCCTATTCAATCCTCAAATGAATTTTCTTTTCAAGTTAATGTAAGTGTTCTTTCAATCATTTTGTTTGGTTGGTTTGTTATCACCCAATCATTTTGAGGTTCATAAAATAACCCATCATTTTCAAGAAGTCTGACTTAGATTAAGGTTAATAACCATTAAGAGGAATTTAAAAAGCAATCACATATATAATTAAATTCTGCAGGCATTAATTAAATTACACTTTAACCCATCATACTCTTAATCATGAGTGAAAAATTCAACAAAACCTATGATAATTAAATTATATGATGAGTGCTTAGCTGTTAAGTTAGTATAACAGAAGACCATGTATACATTTTAGCAATGTCCTCAACAGTACCAGAATGTTGTAAAGCAGAAACTATTTTAGAAACATATTGACTGTAAAAAATTCTATTGATCTGACACTTAACCTCGTGTAGCCCTCAAATGAAGATGTTCTTCATTCACCACCTCAAGTTGGAGGAAATTCTCATGTACAAGATGAAAACCAGGAAACTTTGTTGGAAGTTGAAAAAGAAAGGCCACCAACACACAAAGGAGCATGGTTGGTTGATGTTATTGGTAAGATATAAGTTCAAATTCAACATATTAATGTTTGCATTATGTTACTTATATGAATATTTATTGAAGTTTTTTGACACAAGGGTATTTGACACAAATTTTATTTCTTCACAGATGACCAATGTAAGATGACTCTCAAACACTTAAAAACAAATGATGTTTGGAATTTGCCTCAAAATGAAAAGATTATTGTACATTGGAATGAGGAGTATCAACCGATTGGAAATGGTGGAGCATTATTGAATCAATTCTTGGGAAATGTTGCTAAAAAGTTCAAGGTATTCCCAATTTGTTATTCTAGTTGGAAGAAGATTCCCAAAGACTACAGAGAAAACATAATTCAAAATACCATTCAAGTAAGTAAATGTAAATTTAGAATACGATTTAAAGAAGGCATTCACAATTGATTTATTTGGTAATTGTTTGTTAATTTTTTTATTAAATCTGTTTTGAAGGCAAAGTTTGCAGTGAATTCCGATATTCAAATCAATTATATCTTGAAAGCACTNAATCATAAATGGAGAGATTGCCGGCAAGAATTGTGGCAACAAAGAGATGATGGCACGCGTACTAGAGAAGAATTGATTGTCATGGCTCCAGAAGGCATAGATAAAGATCATTGGGCTTCTTTTGTTGATTATCGACTTGGTGAAAGAACAAAGGTAATAGGAGATTGCCTTGTAAAGAACAAAGGACTTGATAAAACCTATATTTCTTTTCATAAAATTCTGTTATGATTTAATAACTTTTTGTTCTTTTATCACAATGCTAGGAGATTGCCCTTAAANATAAGCATAATAGGAGAAAACAAATTCTTGCTCACACGGGGGATCCAAGAGCATTGCAAGGAAGAGGGAAGAAATGGTGAAACATTATTTATCTTTAATTTTCTGTTTCTCATAATATTTATGACATACCTAATAAGTATTTGTTAATTTTCATAGGAAAAAGGATGTGGGCACAAAGTTAGCCGAGGAGAAGTTTGGATAGCTACCCATAAAAAGACCAACGGAGCTTTTGTCAATGATGAGGCAAGGGAAATTGGTATAAGTTTCAATCTTTGTTCTGTGTCAATATGCTTTACCTTTGATATTGCTGAACTGTGATATTATTTCTGGTGCATCTTGCTTAGCGGAAACTGATTCATAACACTGCATGACTTAGTTGTGCTTGCCAATTTATCTCATTTGATTTGTTTTGTCATGATATTTTAATGTTTATTAAAGCACAACTTCTTGGACATGCCACTGATATTTTAATGTTTATTAAAGGTATGTAACTCTGTGTGACCCAAACGTCTCTACTATTGTTGTATCTAAACTTTAGATTCAAGTAAAACGTCTTTACTTGGTTATAATGCACGTCACTTTCTGGTTAACTTTCTCAGGGTCAGATAGCTTACTTTGGAACTTGATATCTATTTTGCACCCTTGAGAAATTCTATCACATTATCCCAAAAGAGAAATTCTATCACATTATCACCTCCCTATTTTGTGGTCCCTACACGGGTGTGAATTATAATTTGTAAACAAGAAAAACAAATATTATTAAACTAGTCACATGATAAATTAGTTCTACGGACGACAATATGGTCTCAAAACTTCAAGTGGTTGTGTCTTGCGATCTTCCCAGATCTTTATCTGTCANATTTGATGATAAGAGGGACTTACAATTGAGAAATCTACAACAAATAACAATGCAGCACAACATAAAGTTACTGATAGGAACTTGGTTATTATGGAGTGGCCAAGTCACATATTGAGTAATATGGGATGTTCGGTGGAGTGTTTAAATATTTGGTTCTNTGTCCTTAATAGCTAGCTTTTGAGAGTGGTTCCCCAAATGTTTAGGTACTTATCAGTTGAAGAATAGCCATTGAATGTTTCAAATGAAGGCAATGGTGACACTTTTGTTGCAAAATCATCAAGGCTTATTACCTTCACAGTTTGCAGTATTTCAATGATCATCGATAATAATTGTTAAATTTATTTGTATGATTTTTTTTATTAAATATATTATCAACTAACTATTATGTTATATTGTAGGTATCTAATCAAGGGAGTGTGCCAAATAATGGATGTAATGAAGAAGAAGAAAATGAGATATTGTTATTGAATATCTTTGAGTCATATTTTTAGTATTGAACATTTGTATTGAATATATGTATTAAACATTTATATTGAACATATGTAATGAACATCTTTCCTTTTAATTTTTATGTATGAACATGTATGAATGATATTAGGTTGCAATGAAATAGTTTCCTATTATTGAAAGAAGGAAGTAAAGCACATTAAGAAACAATGTGATATGTTGATGAGTTCCTGATAAAGCTTGACAGTCTCTAGTAAGGGAAACATTGAAGGGCATTGAAAAATGGTAAATGCATGTGTTGTTAATGTTGGACATAATCAATTCTTTCTGCCATTGAAAGTGGCATTGGTTAATTCCTTATTGTTTATGATTTAATCAATGTTTTCTTGTTTTCTCCATTGGATTGCATTTACATTATTGTTTCTCTATTGGATGTTATTTGAGATGGATTGCCATTGTAAATGTTATGCTTGCTAATGATACTATCCAGATTATGACTTAAGAAAAGTGTGTTTTAATTAATGTATTGTTTATTTTTGTGTGGTTATTGAGTTGTATGTATGTTCACAGGGGCAGTGGCAGATAATAGGAAGAAATTTTGATAGGAAAAAGAAAGAGGTAATAAATACCTAGAATTAAATGCTATGATCATATAATATATTAAACTAGTNCATTTTTCATTATTGCAAATTTCAGTTGCAGCTACTAAAACNAAATCTTATCTAGTTGAGCAATAATATTAGTTTATTTTTGTGTTTGTGTCATCATATAAATTATGTATTCTTTGCACATGTTTTTACTTTGGACTTGTAGTTCATTTTTCTACATTACGTATGTTTATTTCAGTTGTGATTAGTTGAAACGTTCTATTTAGTTAACTATTCAGATTGCTCCAAACAAGTAATAGTCCACATGATGTTTTAGTTTTAGTCAATCACGCAGGTACAAGAAGTAGGTTCTATTACTAGACTAAGATACATCAAATTATTTTAGAATAGACTAGATCATAGCTTCCAATCAAATTCTATTATATTGATAGTTGTCATCAACTGTTATATTGTTCTTATCTATTATACAAAACTGAAACTAACTACTAGAACACTGGTTACTGTCACAATAACCATTAATCTTGATGAGAATATTTGAGTGTCAATGTTTTGAGATATACTGAGTTATAATAAGCTTTTTGGAACCCTTGGATAGTATCATTAGCCACTTTTCTTAAGTCATAACCATTTTTCTAATGAGTTTTTAATATTGTTTCTTTTCTGAATACACATATAGTAACTTTGATGTTTTAAAATATGTTACATTTTTTTAATACACTAATAATGTATTTTGAAAGTTTAGAAATAGTATAAAAAATTCAGCACAGAATCTGGATAGGTTTTATGCAGTTCTTCATCTGCACACAATTATTGTCGTTTATACAATTTTTGATAAGTGGTGTTTGATTGNCAACACTACACGGGTTTATATATTATTTCTTTCAATGTTTAATTCTTGGAGTGATGTGAGATGGAGAAGGCCCTTGCAATCCACCGTTTCTAGACCAGACAAATCACGTAGATACATAGACACAAGGGAGGGAGGCAGCCTTTGGAAAGGATTTGATTCCATCACATGGATCCCACACACGAAGAGAGGTAACCAAGTTTGTTCGAAGAGTGGGAGCCATTGGGAAAGAAGAGACAAGAAGCTCACAATTTTCAATGCTGAGTGTTTCTAATATAAAGATCCTCGAGCACAGGAAAAACTTCTAAATGGAACATGCGAAGGATAAGGTAGTACCAGCGGTTTTGAGAGAACCCCAGGCAATACCGGCGGTTTTTGTGTAACCCCTGGAATTACCGGGGGTTTTGACAAAACCCCTGGAAGTACCGGCGGTTTACAGAAAATCTCCGCTATTTCCGACTGTTCGCAGAAAACCCCCACTATTTCCGGTGCTTTTCAGAAAACCCCCACTAGTTCTGGCGGTTTTTGAAAACCCCTGCTATTTCCGACAGTACCTACTTGTCGACGCACGCTTTCCCTACGGTTTCCGTGACTGCGGGAAAAGCACTTTCCGGGGGTTAAAACCGCTGGTAATGTTGAAAAAAAACCCCGGTAAAATTCCCTTTTTTTGTAGTGAAATTACTATCTCATATACTTTAAAAGTGTATGTAGTTAATCAAGAAAAATTAGGTATGTTTATTTACTTAAAGATTTCAACATCCTATGTTATTGCATAATTTTCCTATATAAAAAAAATCAAGCTGATTGAAATCTCTTAAAAAGGAATATTTAGTCGTATTGAAGTGTTTGTATATAGTTATTTAACAAATTAAAAGCACTTAGATTTGTAAATAATTAGCAGTTGATTACATTTTTTTCTTGTATTCAAAATGAACATTTTTTTTTCTAAAAATAAGGCTCATGAGTTGCTCTCGCAGGACTTTTGTAGATATTTTAGTCCTGTTGACTTTTTCTACAGGAATCTTTTTGGTCCTGTGAGTTTTTTTTACCTCAACCCAGGTGGGTTAGGATCAAACCATATAATGGAGACCAAATTAATGGGTCTAGCTATAAACATGACCCAAAATGTTACACTTCATCCTGAACTTTACCTAATTCAAGCCCAAGTTGTTTTAGATTATACTTTTAAATGTATTCAACACAAATTAAATTCTTCTCAAGCATAAATATGCATCATATTTAAATGATATGTCTTGTTTGAATATTGTTTTAATATATAGTTCATCACATATATTTTTTGTATATTTACTTTTTTTAGTTTGATTACTAAAAGATAATCTTGTTGTGTAATTTGATTACAGAAAGAAGCAATGGAAGCTCTAATTTAAGAACTTCCAACATTCAAGTTAGATGAATTTCCTACTACTTGCATCAAGTTAGATTGCCAAAAAATGAAGTTTGATAAGTAAAGAGTACACCTTAGTAGTGCAGTAGTTGATCAGCAGTGAAAATCCAAATTTGTTCTTCAAGAAACCTTCAAGATTATCGTCCTCTTTGTATCTTGTTTTTTGGAGCGTCTCAGCACACCTGTAACTCTTTTCTCAATTCACAAATATCATATATGAAAGTTTACAATGATCAAAATCTTTAAGAGTTGTGTGTAGTGCGTCAATTTATAGTTTTCCTCATCATAGAAGCAAATCAATAGATTACGTTAGTAATGTAATCGGTTACATTAGTAACAGATGTAAGAGAATTACAATTAACACAATTCTAATTGAATGCACATTTAGTGTAATTGATTTCCAATAAATGCTAGTCAACATATTTGAAAATATGACCGTTAACACTGTTATGACTTAGCTTGAAAATAGTTTCCAAAGAATAACATACTTAATTGATTACATAAACAGTGTAATCGATTAAGCTCTTCACTTAAACAAATTTTGAAAACTCTTTCACTTCAAAACTCATCACACTACATTTCAAAAAGATGTTTGCAAAGACACGAGTTTTAATCGATTTTACACTTAATGTAATCGGTTAAAACTTGTTGTTTTGCCATAGTTTAAAACAACAGCTATTTGATTAACTTAATTGATTACAACATCACTATAATCGATTATTTCATACAGAGTTGTTTTGTGCTTGTGGTTTTATCACATTAAAACATTTAGTATGCATACAGTAGATATAAACAGAATCATGATCACAGTAGTATGCAAACCAAACAACATATCATCATATGTATTAATCACCAAGAAACATTTACATACCAACATATGTATCAATAACAAATACACATTTTTGTTGTATCATGAAAACATATATGTATTGTTACAATCTATGTGTTGTCATCATCAAAAACCAAACACATCAAGGATTAAGTTCAACACTTATATTGCTCCCTTAATCAACATTTATTTTGGTAAGAATTACTTATATAGCTAAATAGAATATAACATCTTACAATACTAAGTGACGTGGAATTAAATTGAGCTCCACAATACTAACAACAATACCCTTTTATGTTTGTTAGATTATTTTCTTCTTCAACAAGATCTTTTATACGAAGAGCTTGGAAGAATAAAGTCATTACATGTCCTTTGTAGTTGTTATAAAGGTCATTTTCTACTACATTTTTCCCATGACACATTGAATGTTCTATGACATAGCATTCAATGATGTGTGGGACTCTTTTGATAAAACCTTTAGAGCATGATAAAGCTTTACAACACCAACTTCTTACCTTTTCTAGAGAAACAATTTGTATGAAACACATTCTTAGAGCATGATTAAGTTCAACACTTATATTGTTCCCCTAATCAACACATTCTTAATGTAAATAAAGTGTTTCAAGATCTTCTTAAAATACTAAATACTTCCAAACATAAAAAAAAATTGACTAAATATACTAACTTTGGTTTCAAGCGTGGATCAAAATAATACTTAGTAATAATTCTAAATGGATCACAACACATGATATTTATGTACCTAAAAGATTCAAGTATCTAAAAGAATCTATCTCCAAATAATAATGTTAGAAGAGAAAGAAAATTCTTATATGATCTATTTGAAAGTGCTACAAATACGAGAATGATGCATAATTTTTATTTTATATAGAAAGAATAATGGCTTATGTATATTATAATTGAAGAGATAAATATTCTAATTTATACTATTATTTTTTAACAAGTATTGCTGAACTATTAGATGCAAAATGTATTAGTCAACATTTCCATATCTTCAAACATAAATCTCATGATATATAACAAATTTTGTTTTATATTCAATTATATAAAAATGATTAAGATTGATCATAGAATAGGTTGAACTTGAATCTAACCATCATTTTAAGCAAAAGAGCCATATAGTTATTTTTTTAAAGATAAAAATGATTTAATTCTTTATTTATTAAAAAGTAAAATTATTTAATTTAAAAGATAATTAGAAAAAGACATGCCTCTTCATACACGGACATATATTATAAATAAAACAACAGAAAAAAAATAATCTGACAAGTAGTTAGTTTGATAAATAATGATTTAAAAAAAGCTTCAGTTTGCTAAAATTTTCATTTTCAGATTTCACCCGTGATTTAATGGATTGATAGATGCAGAATGGTATAAAATTGGCCAATTTGCTTCTCATTGTTTTCTAACTCTGCACAAACAGGATGATAATAATTTAAAAAAAAGTTCTATAAAAACAAAACCAAAGACTTATCTCCACCCACTCGCTAATCGCCGCAGCAACTAGTATCGTACCGTATCCACTTTCTTCTAACTCCGCCCTTCTTCTTCCTCAAACAACCAAACATGGTGGTGGCGGGTTTGTCTCCGGCCATCTCCATCTCCACCGCCACCACAACCCCCTCTTGCTTCCATTCTCGCGCCACAAAACCACCTTCTTTTTTCGGCCTTCTCCACTCTCCCCACCCCAATCTCTCCATCTCCGCCAGGAGGAACCGCTACAACACCACCCACTGTTGCCGCTGCTCCCTCAATTCCGGCGATACCTACGTCAATTGGGATTGGAATCGATGGTGCCGCTATTTCTCGGAAATCGAACAGGCCGAGAACTTTGCCTCTGTCCTTAAGGTACATCGAAGAGTAATATGTTTATTCTTTTACCGAATTTTCGTCTTCAGTCTCAATATGAAACTTCTTGCATAAGTTGAAATTTCCGTATGCATAATCAGTTACTGGTTTGATTAATCGTTTGGATTCGAATTTATATGCAGTTAGAAACTACTCGTTTTAATTTGTACATAGAAACCATATAATCGTTAAACAGTGTAGAAGTAGAGACTAAAACATGAAGGTTATGTTGGCGTTGAGTTTACTTATCAACTTTCTCATTTAATTGAAGAGTCTGTTTGGGAGGATTTTTTTCATAGTACTTTTAGAAGAAAAAAAAATTATAAAGGAAAAATGAAATGAACTTTTCCGTGAACTAAAATTACTATGTGCATAAGCTGATTTGTAATTGTTCTCTCATATTTACTTCTCCAAAATTGTAAGTTTACCATATACATATGCTAGCTTTATTTTAGGAAGAAACTCATTTCACCTTTTTCTTCTATTAAAAGTGTTCACGAATAAATTTACGAAAACTAACACTTAGTCTAAATCTGATTTTAATGAATAGGTGATGGTTACGGTACTTGTCTTTTTTTTTTTTTTTTGTGTGTGTTTGTGTAGTTTCAACTTGATGATGCTATAGAGAAGGAAGACTTTGAAGAGGCCATTAAGTTGAAGAGGGCTCTTTTGGAAGCAACGTCCAAGGACACTGTTGCTGAAATTATGGATCAGTTGAAGGTAAGAGCAGCATAATTTGTCTGAATTAGTTGACTTTTTTTTTTTTTTTAATTTTTGTACATATGGTGTGGTCGGTACTCGATGTTAACTGGTGGTTGTGTTACGGTGCAGAGTGCTATAGATGATGAACGATATCATGATGCTTCAAGATTGTGTAAATGCACTGGAAGTGGACTGGTATCTTTCTTGTTTGCTCAGCTTTGTGCTAGCCATTGTTTGAAAGTGTAACCTTTGACAATGTTTTATTATTTTATTTGGAGCTTGATTTTATTTAGTTTGTGTTTCACTCAGCCTTTCCCTACTTAAAAAGGGAGAAGTTGAGCCAAGTATGTTCTTAGAAAAGCTCTTGTAAAGAAAAGTAGTTTTTTTGAAGAACAAAGGCCTGGAAAATAGAGCTATTGGATGAGGAACTTACCTTTTGTGTAGATGAGAAGTGAAAATTAGTTAGCTCAAACACTATCTTAGTATTTCCTAGAAGACGTAGCTTCACCCTCTTAACAAAACTTCAACATTATGAATCAGTTCAACATTGTCCACAAACTAGCTTTCATCCGTTGTAGAAGACAAATAAAATATCCACTGCTTAGAGCAACGATTTACAATATTTTTTTCTCACATTGAGTTAATTAGATAATCACATGCCATGTTCGATAATAACTCCTGATCTGGAATGGGTGACTCTAATAATGTAGAAGAATGTTTTGGAAAAGAAAGTGGGAGTTATGAGGGTTTAATGTATGTCGTCCTGAAGACGTAAACAAAAATAAGTGGTATGTTTGGAAGATGTTTGGTAACTGTCATCAATCATTCAATACACTTTAACAACGACAAGGGTTTATAAGGGTTAAATATTGTACTAGGAAAGAAACTCAACATTATGAAAATTAAAAACAGATGGTGTGCCAGATTAGAAACAAGTTAGTTTTAATAAACTTATGTAGTGCAGTTGTCTGAGAAGATAAAGACAACCCATCTAGAAAACAAAATAGTAGTTGTGATTTGTGAGTATTGTTGCTGATTGATGATCTCAGCAAGCTTTTGTGAATCACAACTCCCTTATTTGATGACCATTGTTACCTTTATGTGCAGGTGGGCTGGTGGGTAGGTTACTCAAAAATCACTGATGATCCCTTTGGTAGAATTATACATATAAGTCCTGGCATGGGTAGGTTCATTGGCAAGAGTTACAGTCCAAGGTATGAATGTTATACATTATATTTTACCCTGAAGTTTTTTATTGGGGAGCCCTGCTTATTTCTACTTAATACAGACAGTTGATGACAGCATCTAGTGGAACTCCAATTTTTGAAATTTATGTGGTAAAAAATGCTGATGATACGTATCATATGCAGGTAATATTCAAATTTTCCATCTAAATGATCCTTGTTTATTTGTCTTACCAATCTGCTTGAGGGAAACAAAGTCTTAGTTCACATGTTGATTCATGGATAGTTTTTATTGTTTCATTATTTATGACCCACATATTTATCAGTAAAAGGCTTAATTTTGGGGGTACTAATGCAAATATTTAATAAGCAAACTGAATGTAAAATGAATTATAGAATAGGAACATCATTTTTAATGGATAGTTTTTATTGTTTCATTATTAATGACCTCCATATTTATCACTAGAAGACTTATTTTGGGGGTACTAATGCAAATATTTAATAAGCAAACTGAATGTAAAATGAATTATAGAATAGGAATATCATTTTTGTGGTTTTGCTTAAGTGTATGATTCAGTTTGTTTGTCTTTACTGAGTCTTTGTCCACATTATCTACCTAATTCTGAGTACTTTGGTTAAGTAGTATGCTAATGCTTATGATGGAATTTTGGCAAAACGTAACAGGTAGTGTATTTGCGACAAGCCAAAGGAAAGTCAAAGAGAAACCCTCTATCTATATCTGCTAAAGGCCCATCCAAACCTGAGGTGGATAATGTATCTTCATCAGTTGAGGTGCAGGAAGATGAAGAGAAGGTTGAAAGAAATGATGAGAAAAACAATAACATCGAGGCAGTAACTGAAGAGGGAATTAAAAGTGTCATAAATTTTCTTAAAGAAAAAATTCCAGGATTAAAAGTCAAAGTTATGAATGTTAATGTTGAAGAGGAAGCAGCAGAGAACAATGATTCTATTCAGCAATTGATGGAGGATGATAGTAATAAAACTGGCACTGGTGAGAATCATGAAGATGAAGTTGATAATCTCGATGAACCTGATGGGGTCACTCTAGATAGAGATGGAGATGCCACGGTAGAAGAAAAGGATTTGGAAATGAAGCTTTTTATTGGTGGGGTTGTACACAACAATGAGGATACTCCTCTCAAGGATGATTTTGTACGTCTTCCAGCAGTAATAAAAAATATGGAAAAAGATTCTTTTGTCTTCAATTTTGCTAGCAAAAATCCAGACTATGGTATCAAAGAAGATAAAACTCCCAATATCAAAGTGGCCGCGTTAGCAGCTCAAGGAGTCTCGGAGCTTATGCCTCCTGATGTTGCTAATGCATTTTGGAGTTCCGACAAAGTGTCTTCCAAGGTGAGACTGGGATATTTAAGCATTTTAAACAAAAATCATGCATTTCTTTGGAGTTCTGTTAACTCATTCAGTAGAAATTAAGGAACACCTGTTATGATTATCACTGTAATGCTAAGGTTTTCATTGGTGATAAAATCAGGACAATTTCTATATGGAAAATGGGAGACTGTATGATATTGATGAAATGACTAAGAAGTACAAAATAAGAAATAGCCAATGCTCCTAGCAATAGAGGAAGCTCCAATCCCCAAGCCTAAGCTTGAAGAAGGAAAACTTATACATAATTTCCCCTCTGACATTGCCCAATCCTTTACGTTGGACCTGTCATCCTTCTCCTGTTTTTAACTTGTCACACTTCTTATCAAACTAATTCACCCTTTCCAGCCTTTTTGTCTATTATAATACTGTTAGAAATACAAGAAATATATAAAGATTCATGGTTATGTTCACCGTCACCTATTTTTTTGTTGTGTAGTCCATACACAACTTTCAACATCTTTTCCACTATTCATTCTTTCAACATGGTATTGGGTGATACCTTTCTTTATAGCCTCATTTGTCACTTTTCCGTTGCTAAGTTCCTTAAAAGGAAAGTGAAACTCCAATTAGTCAACTCTTCCACTTTGTCTCTTATTTCTAGCATGACTGTCAGTATTCTATTGTGTCCTAATTTGATTTGCTACTTTGGTTTGTGGTTATTGTTCCCCTTCACCTGTCTTTTTTGTTGTGTAGTCCATAAGCAACTTTCAACATCTCTTCTGTCCATTTTTCTTTCTTTCAACATGGCATCAGAGGAATACCCTTTTCATCACCTATTTTGTTAATATTCTGCTGCTAAGTTCCTTAAAAAGAAAGTGAAACTCTAACTAGTCACCTCTTCCGTTTTGTCTCTTATTTCCAGCATGACTGTCAATATTTCATAATGTCCTAATTTGTTTGCTATTCTAAATTGTGGTTGTTGTTCACCATCACCAACCCTTTTGTTTAGTAGTTTGTACATAGCTTTCAGCATCTTCATCTATTTTTCTTTCTTTCAACATGGGATCAAAGTGATGCTATCTTCCATGACTCATTTTGTGACTATTTCGCTTCCATGTTCCTTTAAACAAGATAAGTGCAACTTCAGTCAGTCACGTCAACCTCTTTTGCTTCGTTTCATATTTCCAGCATGACAGCCAATCTTCAATTGAGTCCGCATTTGGCTTGCTACTCTGATTTGTTGTGGACATTCATCTTACTGAATTTTCCATTGCACTTCTTCTAGCTTTGACAAACTATCTGACAAAATTACTACTCACCTAATAACAGTAATTGATTTCTGTTATCTAAAATTGCATCAACTACTTATTAATTGGATAAGCACATGGTCACAATCTACATCAATATCATTTGTTGATTATTGATCTAGCCAACCTAGTATAACTGAGAATGATAACGGTATAACAGTGAGATAATGGTGATGTCAGTTCCCATGAAAATTGATCTTAAACTAGTGTGACCCATTGAAATATTTTTAACTATCACTTGATATACCATGGTTTACTTGTCAAAGAACTGACTGATGCTTTATCTAGATCTCCAAAAGCATGCGTGATATTGTCAGAGTTGCTATGAGTCAAGCACATAAAAGAACTAGATTATCTGGGGATACATATTTTAACCGGATTACCTGTTCAAGAGGGGATTCTGATCCTTTTGATGGTGAGGTTACTTATCCTTTTGTGGGAATGATATTTTTTTGTATGGAATTTAGGTAAAGCAGAAGTAAGAATTGTTTGTGCTTGTCAAAATGCAGGACTTTATGTTGGCGCATTTGGCCCTTATGGCATGGAAGTAGTTCATTTGAGGCGAAAATTTGGACATTGGAATGAAGGGGACAGTGAAAATAACACTTCAGATGTCGGATTCTTTGAGTATGTAGAGGCTGTGAAGTTAACTGGGGATCTTAATGTTCCTGCTGGCCAGGTTTATACATTTTTAATTCTTGATCATATTGTGAACTTCTATCAAGTTTATGTGAGCATGACAAGGAAGGACTTTTTTTTTTTTGGTGTAGGTGACATTCCGTGCAAAAATTGGCAGAGGCAATCGCAACACCAATCGTGGGATGTATCCTGATGATTTAGGAGTGGTAATGCACTATTTTAATGGATGTCTTGGGTGATGGGCGCTCATTCGTGTTGAATGATACTTAATTTCGAAATTAACTTTAGCCCATCATGCTAGACCTTTTCCCCAACAATCTTTTACATTGTAACCTCAAACCATTTGTGATAGAAACCTGGAATCTTATTAGAAAGATTATGGATATCTCCCCTCAATCCAGTGTTTAATTCCTAGAACTTCGAGGGTCTACACCTCCCAATATGAAAAGACTTAAATTCTATCACTATTAGCAAGATGGCATCCCTCTCAATCCTTCTTCATATTATATACAGCTACTGGTGTACTAACTTAAACCTGCCTTCAGTGGAACTAATCAGTTGCAGGCCCTCAACATACCCCTTTGTATTTCTCAGACTAACATTACTTACTAATGGGGAATATGTAGCAATTCTCCCTTTAAGCATTATTCACCTTGTCCTCAATAGCAACGGGTTGCTGCAAACAAGTTTCCATTTTGTTCTAACTAGTTGAAGCATGATTATCAAGCCAGCCCCATCCTGCTGCTGAAAATATCCTTCACTCCAACTAGGACAAACAAACACGTCAATTCCCACCCACAATCTCCTATGCTCTGTTTTCTGCAGTACTTTTATTGTATTGGATAGAAATAGGCAGAGTACTCAAACAAATGCGACATTCACCTTCACTTTTTATTTTATCGAATGTCCTTTGAATCTTGTTTGTTTCCTTGACTTGCATTGTTATCTGGTAATATATTTTGTTGGATCTATGATTTTGTATTGTTAATTATGAATATGTCATGAATTTTGACTATTTCTTTTAAAATTTGAGCATTTATTTGTATATTGTATAAATTAGTTAATCTATATATAAAATTTCTGAATAATGGCCTTCGCTAGGAGAGGCAAAGGCCACTCATATCTATCTCTACACCATGAAATGGTGACATCTAGTGTACTTCCAAAAGAATTAAAAATTTTGCTTCAATTTCCTTGAGTCTGCTTTCTAATGCTTTTTATATGTACTTACTGTTTTTGAGGTCCTTATAGTTTTTATTGGTTTCATCCTTTGCTTGGGTTTTATTTTTCAGTTTTGCTCATTTGATCAGTTTGTGATATGTTCTTGAAACATACAAATAATCTTAAATACTGCATTTATTACCAAACAGGTTGCTAGTTATAAAGGGCAGGGGAGAATAGCTGACTATGGTTTTCGAAATCCAAAATGGGTGGAAGGGGAACTGCTCCAACTTAATGGCAAGGTAAGTTTAGTCAGAGGAGTTACATTTTTCTCATAATCAATAGTATTTGTTAATAGAAAAATTTGGTAGAATTTATGTTGACATTTTCCTGATCTGCTGTTGTTATATTTAGGGCATGGGACCTTACATGAAAGGTGCAGACCTCGGCTTCCTTTATGTAGTACCTGAACAAAGTTTTCTAGTGTTATTCCACCGGTTGAAACTACCCGAGTAAGCCATCGTTGATGCTACGCTACTCCTGTATAATATATATCATCTGATGCGCGGTGGAACATGAAAGATTCTGACTCCAGCACGAGATTATATGTTACACTTTTTTCCAGTGGTAGTTTTACCCTACAGGCAGGCACTTGTTTTGTTTTTCCTAGTCCTTCTGAGTTCATTTTTTGTTATTCCTTTTACCAATCTCTTTACTATCTGTCATCTTGTGTATATAAATTTTGCCGACTAATATAGTAGTATACTAGGATCTCTGGAAGTACCGTAAGGGATCTTTTATGTTCATAATGTGGAATATGTCTGTGTGTGCCTCCTTTCTGGTTTGGATTTCTCGTTTGTGGAAGTCCAACATAGTCTGCTTGTATAAAAAGGAGCAAATAATACTTGAACTTCTTCCCTGTGGCAATTTATCCACAGATTTTGTTACACCATTTCCTCTTTGAAAGAAAGGAAATAATTACTAGAAACTTTATGCCACCCTTATCAAGAAGAATTATGGTGAAGGTATTGGCAGCATAACAGATACCTCAAGCTAGATTCCTGAATAAACCTATAATGCTTTTGGAGACGTGTGAAGAGATAAAAAGGTATCTCATGAGAAAGCAAGTGCTCCATTATGTAGCAGGTTGCTTTCAGTGATGTATTTTATAGTTATTTTTTTGGACACTAGAATAAGTTGCATTAAAATGCGCAATGGGAACCTTTACAGTGGAAGCTGAGTTAAAGTAAGAGATATTGTCTTGTTTTGTTCACTCGAACGAAATCAAGTTACTTTCCTCCATTTGAAAAGATTTGTTTATATTGCATCCATTTTCTTCGTTCTTTCACAATAACCACTGAGCACCAAGAAAAAGTTATCTATCTCCATTGCTACGGATAACTAACCCAATCTTTTCATCTGTCACATTGATACTTTTGTCAATTCATCATTAATTAATCAGCGTATTTATGATAATAAATGTAAAAAATCAAGATAATGAGTTTTAAAATATTATTTGTTATTTTTACTTGGTAATGTAAGATTCAACTCATGAAATATAATTTAAAATAAAAATAAAGGTTGTTATATTATAATTAGAAAATAGAAATTAAAAAGGGGTTTGTTTAAAAGGCAACAATTATAGGTTTTCCTTTTAGACTAACACAGTCAGTAGAGCACTAGAGAGAGTGAAGTAACCGAGGTGGCACGTCTTGCGCTAAGGAACAATGAGGAAAAACTAAAACATACTTCTTTTTCTTTTCCCACCACCCAAACTAAACTTTTTCCTTTTTCATTGCAATTCACTTTTTTTTTTTTTTCTCACTCGTCGTCTTTCTTTTATAATCTTCGCTTCACCACACCAATGCAAACGGAAAAGGCAGAATCGCAACTCACGAGGATCGCACCGTCGTCATGAAAAAATCGCTCTCCAAAGGCTCCGAGTCGTCCACTCAGTTGGACTCGCCACTCCAATTCCACTCGCCGATGCGGTGGGACGGGACCGATCCGCCGGAGTCTCCGGAATACCGGTCGCCGGGAAACTTGACGGAAAGGCATGTGGACCACTCTATGGCAATCGTCACCGTCGGCAACCTCAAGCAGCTCGCTCCAGACAAGCGCGCGGAGCACCGGAAGCCGCCGGAAAATCCGCCGCCTCCTTTGAGGGTGTTCAACGGCACGGTGACGGAGGAGACGCATCGTCCGGCGGCGAAAGCGGCTCCTGCGATGGTCGGAGGCGAGAGGAGATCGAGGTCGTCGGGGTGGACTACGGAGGAGACGGTGTGCAAGGCGGCTCTAGGGTTCCGGCTGAGCGAGATGGTGGTGTGTCTGATTTCGTTTTCTGTTATGGCGGCGGATAAGACGCAAGGATGGAGCGGTGACTCCTTTGATCGCTATAGAGAATATAGGTATTGAAATCATCATTACTATTTGTATGATTATCAATTTTAAGTATTATTAATTTTTAAAATTTGTTTTGTTAAAATTAGGTTAGGTATATACTTTGTGGTTAAATTGATAAATGAATGTTTGCATGAATGGTTGGTGACGGTAGAAACGTGGAAGTTATTGGTATGTGTTGATGATAATTCATTTCTGGCAGGTACTGTTTATCTGTGAATATAATTGGATTTGCATACTCAGCGTTGCAAGCATGTGATCTGTCATGTCAACTTGCCACGGGGAAACACTTTATCAGTCACCACCTTCGCAACCACTTTGATTTCTTCATGGATCAGGCATGTCCTACCACTCTGTTTCTGTTCCTCTGTTTTACTTTACTTCTTCTGTCAGAGAAGTGAGCATTTTCAGTCTTCCCAATATTAGTCAAATTACTACACACTACTGCTTGAATCAAAGAAGTTTATGTTGTGGTAGTATAACTAGTAATTTTGAGTTCATGTTGGAATATTCAGTGATCTGGAGTTTAAGTTTGAATTAAATACTTATAATTTTTTTTTATCGTTAATAGAGATTCTTCTGATTCATATATGATACTCTCTTGTAAAGATTACATATTGTTCTAAAAAGAAGATTGTTTCAACGTTGTGTTTGTTAATGTGGAGATTTTGCACAAGAGCAAATATCCAAAACCATTTTTGTGGGTGAAAGCCGTGACATTTTTGTTATGAAATGATGCGTAGGTTCTGGCTTATCTTCTGATATCAGCATCATCATCTGCAGCCACACGGGTTGATGATTGGATATCGAATTGGGGGAAAGATGAGTTCACAGAAATGGCCACTGCTTCAATTGGAATGTCCTTCCTCGCTTTTCTTGCCTTTGCTATGAGTTCACTCATCTCTGGTTACACCCTATGCAACCGCAGCTCCATGTGAACCTCACACCTACTTCTATTTAGAGTAATACTTGTTTGAAACTGATTTGATACCCCAAAAACGTGGAAGCAGGAACATTGAAAACAACATGAACTGTGCTTCCAAACATGTTGTAAAGAAATTGTTGATGCCCGAGAGTTTCTACTGTACTGACGGATTTATGTATATACACAGTTTCAGTATATTGTTCGTGTTCCAAGTGGGAGGCTGGACAACAGATTTTCTTTGTTTGATTTCCTTTTTAAATCTCATGTTCTTCCATATAACATATGTTACTAGTTATTATATATCACGGATGCTAACATGAACACGAAACAGATACATGTAAGATGGATAAAGAGACATAAATGTATATATATTAGATCTCTCTGAGTTATCAAATTTAACAATCAATATTTATACAATGATTTAAACATATTATCAGTTAATAAAAAATAATTTAATTTATTTATCTAATATCTAAAAATTAAAAAATAGTGATTAAATATAATTTATTCTTTATTAAATCATAATAAAAACTTACACAATAAATTTATAATTAGAAAATTATTATATTTATTTTTTATTAACATTATATTAGAACTATATAAAATATGTGTAAGGTAAAAAAATTTGTTTTTTTGAATTGGACATTTCAATTATATATGTAAGTGTCCAATACATGTGGGATACGATACATTATTTGTAAGGTGTGTCCGTAGTCACTAGTTATGTTAACCATAGAAAAAGAAGAAATATGAATGGTAGAAATCTTTATAGAAACATGGTTTAAAATAGTGACAACAATGCATTCTACTTTCTCCTGTTTTTATTTCTCTGGAGATTGTTTCCAGAAACAAGAAAAACGCCAACGCCGAATGATAATTGATAGATTTAGTTCATGAAAAATACGGGGAAGGTTAAGTTATTACTTAAAAGGTCCAAAAGTTTAGTTCATAAGTCAAATTGGTCTCTACATTTAAAAAGCATGATTTTGTTCTAAAAACTACCAATAACACGAACAAAGCTTGACTCTCGAGACGTGTAAATTTAGATTTATCTACAGTTTATTACATAATTATTCCATATATAACAATAACTTTCATGTCTTTTTTTAAGAATCTTGTGTTGGACATGAACGAGTGTGGTTTATATTTTGTAATATTGTTATAAGATATGTTTTTTTATTATAATCTGTCACGTATATAAGATATAGAAAAGCTGAAAGAAGAAAATCCTAGGTCTTATTTAAGATTTAATACATTAGGTCTTATTTAATATTTAATACATTAGAGCTAGTATAGCATGTTATATGAATTAGTATCAGATTGATAAACTTAATACACACAATGTAGTTTATATAGATAGTTATATGAACCAAGACATTTAATATGTGTTAGCAGTTTATCAATCACAATACACTTCAGTAATCTTTGTTGTTATTGTTGTATTGCACTTAATAGGTCATAAGCGTGTTTGGTATGACTACTCTAGAGATCATGTTAATATCTCATACAAGCAGTCTTATTCAACTCTCTTATAGATTATTTCATCAAGTGCATGTTGCACATCATATACCACCTATAAGAGATATAAAAATCAATACAAATTTTGTTTAATCTAAAATTCTTACACCACATAAAATTTTAGTTATAAAGTTTAACCTCTCATTAATGCAGTCTCTAACACCTTCACACGCACACACCATATGAATGGAAAAAAACTTGTTTTTACCAATATGAACCTTATTATCTTTCATTAAACATATTAGCTTATTTAGAGATTATTTCAATTTCTCACGAAACAAGATTTCTTTATTAGGAATTTGGGTCATATATATATATATATATATATATATATATATATATATATATATATATATATATATATAAAACAATTATTAAATATGGTAGGGTTATTATATTTTATTATCCAACTTTATAAAGTGATCTAATTAAGATATATATATATGGCTAAGAGTATATTTGTCATGAAAGATATATTGTGTAGAGACCGACAATAATTTTAATTTGTTGAAGAGGCCAAATTATAATTATTGAAACTAAATGATATTAACCATCAGAGGTTATTTAAAGGGTCATGGTCCCCATTTATGAGCACATCGTATCATTCTTGTTTCTTTCTCTTTATCCCCATCAGAAGAGAAAATCCAAAGGAAACCTAAGGTGCTCTACAGAGGGAAGATCAAAGAGCAACTCAGGTTACTTATTCCTTATTTCCCAATGTTTAATCCTTCAGGTATGCTTCCACTTTAATGTTCTAAGGGTATTGGGAACTACTTTGATTAAAGGGTTTATTATTCATTTTTGTTAATCTGTCAATCATAAAATTTCTAACAATTGATATCAAACCATGCTAGTAATTCATTGGCAGAAACTTTAATTTGATCTTTCCAATTTGACGAGAAATTATGATTATAATTTTTTGGGGGATTTTATTTAATGGTTTATAATCTGTGTTAAATTCTTGGTCCTTGAATGTTTTGGATTATGATCGAGAATTCTATGTCAGAAAACCAAATTAAATAGTATTAATTAAAAATACATTTAAGGATCTTAATTATGTTTTTGGAATCCTAAATTGAAAATTAAGAACCAGGTTCTTAAATCCTAAATTTGCAAATTGGGAACCCCAATTAAAATTAGAATCAAGAAGGGAAAAATCCCAAATTGAAACCCTAATTTGGGAAACCTCGAGATTGAAACCCTATTGTTTGCTCTCTTTCTTCTCTGTGCCATGGGCTAGTTTTAGGATGGGCTCATTAGACCGTGCGGTTGCTCCTAGTTTGGGTGAGGACCCATTACTTGTGAAGAAAATAACAAATTAAAATAATTTAAGATAAAATAAAATTTTAAAATAAAGTAATTCAAAATTTAAATATTTTGAAATAAAGTAAAAGTAAAATTAATAATTAATTAGGAATAAATAAAATTCAATTTTGGTCTTGTTTATAATTTTTTAAATGAGCTACTGATAATTAAGAAATCACCAAAGTAAGTCTTTTTTATCTGGAGTAGTTCATAGAGAAATTATGAATATTCATGTTTATACATATCCATGCGAGTATTAGTCGGCCCAAAGGAAGATTAATATTTGGCTGAATTGTATACGCACCTGTGATAGTAACGTGTGATAATTATAAGGTTTTTACATGTCAATAATAAAATCTATCCAAAGATAGGCTTGCTATTGGACATGTTCTTATTATCCGTGTTGATCATTGCACCAAGGTACCTCTAGTAATTAATATTACTGTCCAAAGACTTGATATGGATGAGGCATTGGGTGTCTTGAGATGGGATAGACCATTATTTGAATTATATTTATATAATTATTAATACGGCGTGAGCTTAATTCCTTTGTTTTTCTTATTCTAAATACAACTACAATTGCTTCAATATCTGTTAATTTCTTTAAAGACTAGAACAAGAACATGAAGATAATCCTTGGTCGTATAAGCTTTAGGTGTAGTCTTGCTTTGGTCTATTCTGAGGTCAATTTAGCTTCAGTATCGATGAACACTTGGTAGTTACATTCTGGTGCAACTGTTAACATCAGTTTTTCAATGAAGGGATGTATAAGCTACCAAAAACCAATTGATTATGAAAGATGGATCTACGTGGGAGATGGCAAATCGATAGAGGTGGAAGCTATAAGGCATTTTAGATTATTATTGTGTACTGGTTTCAACTTGGATTTGAAAGACATTTTTGTTGTGCCGTCATTTAGACGAAATCTGGTCTCAGTTTCTTATTTGGACAAATTGGGATATTTGTGTTCATTTGGAAACCGTGAAATCAAATTATCTTTAAATTCAAATATTGTTGGGATTGGTTTACTTTTAGACAATGATAACCTCTATATGCTTGATACGGCGACTTCCTACAGTGAATCATTCAATATAGAATCATCTGGTACTAAGCGAAAAAGTTGACAATAATGATTCAGGAGCATTGTGGCACAAACGTCTAAGTCACATCTATAAAAATAGAGTTGAACGGCTTGTGTCAAGTGGGATTTTGAATTCCATTGAATTCACAAATTTTGATGTTTGTATTGAATGCATTAAAGGAAAACAGACCAAGACATCGAGATTGGGTGCATATAGAGCTACAGACGTCTTAAAATTGATACATACGGACATTTGTGATCAATTCCCTACACCTTCATGGAATGGTCAACAATATTTTATATCATTCATAGACGATTACTCTAGATATGCATACCTATATCTTATCCATGAAAAGTCTCAATCATTGGACGTGTTCAAATCTTTCGAGGCTGAAGTTGAGAACCAACTTAATAAATGCATTAAGAATGTCATATCTGATTGTGGTAGTGAATACTATGGCAGATATGACAGATCAAGTGAACAAAGTATAGGACCTTTTGCCAAGTACCTAGAGGAATGTGGAATCGTCCCACAGTACACCATGTCGGGTTCACCTAGCATGAATGAGGTGGCTGAAAGACGAAATCGGACTCTTCAGGATATGGTAAGGAGTATGATATGTCATTCCACCTTGCTAGAGTCACTCTGGGGAGAGGCATTGAAGACTACAACTTATATTTTAAACAGAGTGCCAACCAAGGCAGCTGCTGCAACACCTCATGAGCTTTGGGTTGGGCAAAAGCCTAATCTAAAACACTTACGTGTAAGGGGATGTCCAGCTGAAGCAAGGTCGTACAAGCCAAATGAAAAGAAATTGGACTCTCGAACAGTGAACAACTACTTTATTGGTTACTCTGAAAGATCAAGAGACTATAAATTCTATGATCTCAAATCTAAGAATATTTTTGAGACGGGAACTGCCACATTCTTTAAGGATATTGAGTTTGGAAGGAAGAATCGGTGTCAATTCCAGATCTGATTCACATAGTTGATTTTGATGAAGCAAGTATGGCACCGCTAAGTTCTCAACCTCTACAAGAACAAACTCAAGACCCGCAAGAACAGGTGCTTCATGAGTCAGTATCATTGCGGAGATCCATGAGAGAAAGGATAAGTGTCATCCCAGATGATTATGTTGTATTTCTCCAAGAAAATGAGGAAAATAATAGTATGATGGAAGATGACCCTGTCACCGTTTATCAATCTATGCAAGATCCTAATTCAAAAAAATGGATTGAAGCTATGAATGAGGAGTATAAGTCAATGTAAGACAATAAAGTTTGGGAACTTGTCTCATTGCCAAAAGGTGTGAAATCCGTTGGTTGTAAGTGGATATTTAAAACCAAAAGGGACTCTAAAGGTAATGTGGAGAGGTATAAGGCTTGTCTTGTGGCAAAGGGCTATACTCAAAAGGAAAGGTTTATTTTAAAGAAACTTTCTCTCCAGTTTCATCGAAAGACTCTTTTAGAACAATCATAGCTCTTGTTGCACATTATGATTTGGAGCTTCATCAAATGGATGTCAAGACGGCGTTTCTCAATGGCAACATTGATGAGACAATTTATATGGTGCAACCAAAAAACTATGTTAGAAGATCCATAGAATATGGTATGCAAACTAACAAAATCCATTTATGGGATAAAACAGGCATCTCGTCAATTGTACAACAAATTTCATCAAGTTATTATCTCATTTGGTTTCGAAATAAATGTGGTTGATTATTGTGTGTATCACAAGTTCAATGGGAGCAAGTATATCTTCCTTTTCTTGTATGTTGATGACACACTACTTGCTACCAACAATATAGAAATGTTGCACAAAACAAAAAGATTTCTATCTAGAAATTTTGAAATGAAAGATCTTGGTGATGATTCCTTTGTATTAGGAATTCAGATACACCGAGATCGATCTCGCGGTATTCTAAGATTATCTTAGAGGAATTACGTCAATAAGGTGCTTAAAAGGTTTGGAATGCATGATTGTAAAGCAGGAGATACTCCAATAGCTAAGGGAGACAAGTTCAGTCTTAATCAATATCCAAAAGGAAATCTAGAAATTCAGGAAATGCAAAAGATTCCTTATGCTTCAGCGGTAAGGAGTCTTTGGCATACATAAATATTTAGGCTATTCATGGGTGGATCTTTGGAAAGCAGCCAATAAAGTTATGAGATTTTTTCAAGAGAACAAAGATTTATAAGCTCACGTATAAAAGGTTAGACCAGTAAGAGATCATCAAGTATTCTTGTTAGGAAAACAGGTAGGCTTCTTTACACCAAAAGGAGGGGGGGTGAATTGGTGTTGTTTCAAAAACAAAATCTTTTCGCAATCTTGAAACAAAAGTATAAAGTTTTTTTTATCTTTTCTTGAAATGCAAGTAATGAAAATTTCAATGCAGCGGAAAAATGCAGTTGACTGCTAACAGATATAGTCGACTGAATTTAAAGAGTGCAAGGATAAAGAAAATCAAACACTGATTTATATACTGGTTCGGCCAACAATGCCTACATCCAGTGTCCTTCCAACCCAGGAAACAAATGCACCATAATGGTTGCGGTTTTTACAACAAGAAATTTATAGAAGCCTCACGCAAAAATATAAATCTCCTCTCTAACCTAAAACCAAAATATAGTTGCACAACAAAACCAGACTTGCAGCAAGAATCTCCTCTTCTGCAATTTGAACCCACGTCGAACAATCCTCAATATGTAACCAACACTCTTCACAGGATGCCAAGCCTATCACAGCAGACTTCATAGGTTGCCAAGCCTTCAATCAACACAACAGTCTTCACAGGATGTCAAGCCTTCAAAGATCAATCAAGAAACACCTTCCTCGTGCAGATATGATCAAGCAGTCGGCGCAATTGCCTTCTCCCTTTGAATCTCTCTCAAGAAAGATCATCACCGTCTTCTTGGATAATTCTTGGAGCTATTAAAACAGAGAATTCAATCTGAAACAAGAAATGAAAATATCAATCCTCAAAAGTCTTTGAACAAATCGCGTTCAGTCTATTTATAGTTTTCTTTCAGTTAGATTGTTTCTCAGTCGAATAGCCTACTAATCCAGTCCATTGTATTAAGATAGTTATAACAGACAATCAACACATAGGCTCTTAGTCAACAAAAAACAACACACATTTATTACAGTTGACCAAGTCATTAATGCTTAACTAACTTTTAAAAATATAGTCGTTGGAGCGCGTAAGCATAACAGAATTCCAAAACAGATCAAAGATACAGTCGAATGTACACATAACAAAGTCGATTAACACATGAAAAAACACTTCGAAATTCTTTTCAACTCAAAACGTCACAAAGCACTGATGTTCAAAATCTATACAAAGGTTTTAGAATAGTCGAATCCATTACAGGTGTATTCGACTGTACTAGAACTTTGTCACACACTTATAAGTTCATAAAGGTGCTTGTGATTTTTCACTTCCAGAATGTACTGTTGATAAGCTGTCGTTGAAGCTAT
>NC_028355.1:5821381-5862757 GCF_000741045.1 Vigna radiata var. radiata
AATTTCATCAAAAATTTGAATTTTAAAGCGTAAATGTGGACATAAATATGCACTCATCAACTGTTATCAAAGACATTTTGTTACACATTGTCATATAAGCATGTTCCACAAATATATCACACAATTAACATAGGAACATACAACACAGTACATCAAAACATGTTCAACAGATATAACAACAAGTTCAGAACAAGAACATGTAAAATAGTAACATGTGTACTGTTATTAAGCATCGTGTTGTCATCATCAAAAACCAGATTGATATAGTGTTTGTGTTGTCAACAATCTCAACAATTCTGACAATTTTGTAGGATGCCAAGATAGTTTAAGATCCACTTCAGGTTACATTTTCATGCTAGCTAATGGTGTAGTTTCTTGGCCCATTACCAAGCAAACTCTTACGGCTTTATCCACTATGATTGGAGAATTTGTAGCAACTTATTAGGCATCAAATTAAGGTATATGGCTGATTTTTGTCACAAGGCTACGTATTATGAAAGGAATTGAAAGACCAATCAGGTTATACTGTGACACCAAATAATTCCTTAAAGAAAGAGTACAAAATGGATGGATTTCCATAGAGCACTTAGGGACAAACTCCTTGATAATATATCCTCTTAATAAGGCAACTACACTCAAGGTCTTTCATGAGCATATTGCTTATATGGATGTTTTACAGTTTGAGGAATCTTTGGTTCAATGAGAGTTAGTCATCTTTGTTTGTTTGTGTTCTATGTTTGGTTTTTCATGTATGCATAAATTCTGGTTTATTATTCGGATATTACACTTTGTACAATAAGGTTATTATGTTGATCTCATTAAGATAAAGTAAGGACAAATTGAAAATAGACGTGTACAAATCACCTTCACGTACCTTTTCATGCTACACATTTCATTATGTATCCATGTCATTTGGTTCTATCAACATTAGTGATCAATGTTGGTTTGGTTGCGATTGTTGCAATTAAAACTACTTTGGTTCTACATGCGAATATAATCAATGGATGGGACTTTGGGATATGCTCAAGGTATATAATGGCATTTTTGAGCTCATGAAGTCTAACACATTTGTAAAGATTTATATGGATATATATATATATATATATATATATATATATATATATATATATATATATATATATATATATATATATATTTGTGACCAGTGGGAGATTGTTAGTAATTTTGGTCACTTTATAAAGTGATCTAATTAAGATAAATATGGCTAAGGATATATTTGTCATGAAAGGTATATTGTGTAGAGACCAACAATAATTTTAATTTGTTGAAGGGGCCAAATTATAATTATTGAAACTAAAGAATATTAATCGTCAGATGTTGTTTAAAGGGTCATGATCCCCATTTGTGAGCACATCGTATCATTCTTGTTTCTTTCTTTTTATCCCTATCAGAAGAGAAAATCCAAAGGGAACCTAAGGTGTTCTACAAAGTGAAGATCAAAGACCAACTCAGGTTACTTATTCCTTATTTCCCAATGTTTAATCCTTCAGATACGTTTTCGCTTTAGTGTTCTAAGGATATTAAGAAATGCTTTATTAAAAGGTTTATTGTTATTTTTGTTAATCTATCAATCATAAAATTTCTAACATCCTTAAACATTAAAAAAAAATTAGGATCTACCTCAAAATTATAATGCAGTGAAAACAATATATATCAGTTAAGAAATCAAACTCAACTAACGTATCATTACTATTAGAAACATCTATAATCTTAACAATAAACATCTATAATCTTAACAATAGAATATCCATACAAAATACAAACATTATTATAATTTGACCCAAAGCGTCTAAACAACAATATCTAACATAAGTTCTCTCATAAAATTCATTACAAGACCACCACAAGAATCATGCGGTACACCCTAATAATTTTTAATATGTCACATTCTTTCCTATATTATTCACAGTGTCATGAGAAAATATTCATATATATATATATATATATATATATATATATATATATATATATATATATTATTGTTTTATTGTTAAGTTACTTGTGATTGATGGCGATAAACATATAACTTTTATTTTTTGTAAGATAAAGTTTTTTTTTTTTTTGAGATAAAGGGTGTTATTAAGATTTTTAGAGTGTTTTTATATAATTCGAAGAAAAGATATTATAATGATACAATATCTATAGAATTTTCTCTTAAATTTTCATATAAACTACCACAATTGTTTTCAAATCATTTTTTACAAATAAATATTTAATTATCATAAAATAAATATTTTATTATATTCTCAAATGATAGAGAATTTATTTTTGAAACACTGATTAGTTTAGAAGAATGAAGAGGAAGAGAGAAGGCGTGAGGAGCATTTCGAGTTTATCAATGTTCATTGCTATAAATAATAAGTTGTATTTAGACAAATTATTATGAATTAGAAACACAGACAAAGTCTATCTCCCAAAATTCATGTTTTTGATAAAAACAAAAACACAATTTGTGGAGAATTTCTTCCTGCAACATCATGTTTTCTGCCTGCACCACATTGTTTAAAATTTCAATTAGACATAAGCTGTAATTATAGTTTCGTAGAAATCTACAAATTTATATTTTGAATATTAAAATTTATAATGCAAAATTTTTGGAGATAATTTATAATGCAATTACATTTTAGATTGCCAAATTTAAAATATAAAATTATATTTTGGATTATATTATGTGTAATGTAAAATTATGTCATTTAGACGGGGATATGAAGATAAAAGAAGCAGGAACTTAAATCTATATCCTCTCAGCGACTCCATAGACAAAATGGAAAAATGGAAGGGGTGCAATTGAAGGCATTTCAACTAATGTTATGGGGTGCAAGAAGAAACTAAGTTTATGATATTTTCGATAAAATCTTTTTACGATTAATTAACATTTTTTTTTTCTTTTTCAACTAGAATCTCGTATAAAAGTAAGACCCAATTGCTAACAATCTCCCCACAAATATATATATATATATAAAACAATTATTAAATGTACTAGGGTTATTATATTTTATTAGTTAACTTTATAAAGTGACCTAATTAAGATAAATATGACTAAGGATATATTTGTCGTGAAAGAATAGTATGTAGAGACCAGCAATAATTTTAATTTGTTGAAGAGGCCAAATTGTAATTATTAAAACTAAAGAATATTAATCGTCAGAGGTTATTTAAAGGGTCAAGGTCCCCATCTGTGAGCTCATCAATTCATTCTTGTTCCTTTCTCTTTATCCAAAAGAAAATTCAGAGGGAACTAAAGGTGCCTCTACAAGATGACCAATTCAGGTTTTTTATAGAGAGAATATCATAGACCAATTCAGATTCTTCATTAATTGTTCCTAATGTCTATTCTTCAGGTACACTTTCTTTAGGTTTTGGGAAATGATTTGATTATAGGGTTTATTAAAAAATCAATATAAAACAGTTATAAATGATATTAAAACTATTTTATTATCCTTGTTTATAATTATTTAAAAAAAAAATTACAGCTTTAGTTTATCTCTAATTAGATGTTCATCGTACGTTTCTTTACTTAGGTTTTAGATTCACCCTTTCAATTAAGCATAGGTTCTAATTGGTTATACCATTATTTGATTATGATGATTTTTTATTTCTCATTTCAAAGGGTCAAAATTTCCTTTTGGCCAATTCACTCTTAAATGATTATATACCAAAATATTCATAACAATTCTTGCTATTTACTTCAAAAAATAAGATATGTGTTGATGCATAATCTCTTTATAAAATGTCTCTCTTTGAAAATGCAAAATCTAGAGACTCTACAAGTGTTCCTTATTTAAATAAGGTTAAAAGCTCTTTTTGGTCTCAGTTTTGGTTGGGAAAATTCGAAATGGTCCCTGAGTTTATTTTGTGTTCAATTTCGTCCTAAAGAACGAATTTGGTGTTCAATTAAGTCCTTTTTAGTAACTCCGTTAAAATTCTTAACGGCAACGTGTCTAGATGTGCAACTGCTGAGTGAGGTGTCAGTTTTTTGCTGACTGGAAATCCTTTTCAGTTGGAATCAGAATTTTAGAAGGGCAAAGTGGGCAGAAAGGGGTTTGCCCCGTGAGAGCGTGCCACGTATCCGCTCCCTTTCCACCCAAAATTAGGATTCAGATTTGGGAAAAAGGGGTTTGCCCCTGGTGTGCCTCCGCAAATCGAAAAATGCTGGAGGCTGCCACGGTGGTTCCCGTTTCTGCTTTTGGGTTTGTTTTCTGCAGGTGCGAGATGCGACGGTGATGGAGGTGCGATGGTGATGTCTAGGTTGCGCGTGACGGAGGCTGGGTGGCTTGCGTTGGAGAGGATCAAACCTGTCAGGCACGACGACGCGACGAGAATGGTCGAGGCGAGACCGTGATGGTTGTGTGATTTTGGTTTGCTTGCAGGTGCGAGATACGAAGAAGAAGCTTCAAGGTGGCATCTTGGTGGTAGCAGCGGCCATGGATGCGTGTTGAAGCTGAGTTGCAGATGTGTTCATGGCGGAGAAGATGAAGATCCCTTTCCACCCAAAATTAGGGTTCAGATTTGGGGAAAAGGGCACACGAAGTGGAATTGGAAAATGCTGGAGGCTGCCACGGTGGTTCCCGTTTCTGCTTTTGGGTTTGTTTTCTGCAGGTGCGAGATGCGACGGTGATGGAGGTGCGAGGGTGATGGAGGTGCGATGGTGATGGAGGTGCGAGGGTGATGGAGGTGCGATGGTGATGGAGGTGCGAGGGTGATGGAGGTGCGATGGTGATGGAGGTGTGAGGGTGATGGAGGTGCGATGGTGATGGAGGTGCGAGGGTGATGGAGGTGCAATGGTAATAGAGGTGCGATGGTGATGGAGGTGCGAGGTGCGATGGTTGCTGACGGACGGTGGTCGGTGGTCGGCGGTTAGGGTTTAGGTAATGGTAGAGGAATTAGGGTTTCAAAGGAAGAAGAAAGTCTTTCTTTTTTTCCCACTTTGCCCTTCTAATTATTACCCGAATATTCATTAAAATTTTTTTATTGCCCTTCTAAAATTAAAAAAATCCTAATTCCAACTGAAAAGGATTCCCAATCAGCAAAAAACTGACACTTCACTCAGCAGTTGCACATCTGGACATGTTGTCGTTAAGAATTTTAACGGAGTTACTGAAAAGGATTTAATTGAACACCAAATTCGTTCTTTGGGACGAAATTGAACACAAAATAAACCCAGGGACCATTTCGAATTTTCCCAACCAAAACTGGAACAAAAAAGAGCTTTTAACCTTTAAATAACTAGTAGGAACTTTAGTTGAGATATTTGTCTTAATCAAATTCATTGGAAATCAAATATGAAACAAAGTTCATTGTAAAATTTGGTAGTTGTAAATCAAATTATTGAAGTATTTACAAAAAATAACGTTGATGAAGCAGCTAATTGCAAATATTAACAAGTTCTAGGTCTATCATGTAATTATAAAACAAATTAGGCATCGTGTTGAAAACAATAAATATTAACTAAAAACCAATTTAAGTATTATTAAAAAAATTTAAGGTTAATTTATAATTTTAAAAAATTTCAGTAGCTTATACCTAATTTTGAAAAATATTTTTTAAGTTAATAGAAAATATTAAATTTTACATCTTTTTCCATCACCAATAATAGTAAATCGAGAATCTATTTTAGAGAAAAAAAAACTTAAAAAACAATAAATTAAATGACAGATTTGAGCACTGGGACGACTCTACCCCAGTGCAGCTATGCATGACTATTGTCCGAAAAATTTCTAACATGCCACGAAGAAACTGAGGCCATTCCTATATGTTTTAATTCTTTTGTTTTTATGATAATTTAATAAGGTGACAAACGTAGTAATTTTTTATTTTTATTTTTATTTTTGTGTTTTTAGGGTTTATTTTATATAATTTGAAAAAAAAAATATTATCATGATAATGTGTATCTCCCAAAATTCATGTTTTTGATAAAAACAAAAAAGTATTAAAGTTTGAAGCACTTATATCCGTAGCAGTCATCTTTTACTTATCCATGCAAGAAAATAATTGAATGATTTTCTTCAATGTGCTAAGTTTTTAGAACCAAATTTAAGTGATTTTACATTGTTTATCTTCACATAATATAAAGTTATCCGAATATTTAAAAAAAAAATCTTAATAAAAATATAAAGTGGTTCTGTTGTGAAGGCCCATCCCTATTCTACATGTTTTTCTTCTGTATTCGATTTTGGGAATTCTAAGAAGTATTTCAAAAAGAAACGTGACAATCTAAAATGAATAATTACTTCTAAAAAATCAATTTATAATTATATTTTAAAAAAAATCAATTAACAATTATATTATAAAAAGTAAAATGTGAATAAAAATTGTATATGCAAAAATGTATTTTTAAAAAAAATAGTTAATAATTATATTGTAAAATAAAATTTGAATAAAAATTGTATACACAACAAATATGTATCCTCTCTCTATATATATAGGTGTAATTATAAGTTAATAATATATGTAAATTGATTAAATTAATATATATAAGAGGAAAATAATAAGACAAGAAGTACCTATATGTTAGTTAGTAGTATAAATTAAAAATATCAGAAAGAAAAAAAATGTTGACAGTTTTATACAAAATATTTTAAAAGAGCGATTACTCCTAAAAAACATCAGTTAACAATTATATTTTAAAAAAACCAATTAATAAGTATATTATAAAAAATAAAATAAGAATAAAAATTATGTTCACAAAAATACATATACTATTTATGTATAGATATAAATAAAATATGTCTTGATGCATAAACTCTTAATAAAATGTATGTTATAGAAGTATACAATTAAATTTAAAAGACAATTTTTTTATTGTTAAATTTAAATGAATAATTTTTTTAATTTAGTATTTTAATTTAAAATATTAATTTAGTATTAAATAAAAAAAGGTAAAAAAACATTTTTGTTGCAAATACCTTAAAAAGGGATATAATGTTTTTACTGTAGGTAGTTTGGTGTTACATAAATTGAGAAGTTATCTGAGAAACTGAGACATTAATTAAGAATGAAGTTTGATGTTGAGTGTTGATATCTCAATCCAACAACACAGTGTTCTTTCTTTGCCAGCTGGAAACTTGTGGCCTTTTGTCCCCTAATTCATTGCCCATTCCACATGCAATACTAACTCAGATCACCACTAAAACCTACTCAATTTCTTTTTCAACAAAATTAAAAAAGTGGTATACTTATTCATAATATACATTTACATTTTTCTAATACATAAAACTTATATATTTTTTTTATCCAAAAATACTTTAGTAACGAAAGCATTTAAAATTAAATCTATTGAAATGGTAACTCACTAATAGTATATTTTTAAAATCTAAAATAGTCTTGTTTGGTCAGCAACAATAAAATTCATTATATCTATATAAGAAGAATTCAATCTTAAAATAACAACACAAGTGATATACACGAAAAATACTTTTGAGATACGTGAGCTTACATTCTTTGTCTAAAATTGTTCTAAATATTATGGAAGTGTTAAAATACTTGTATTATTCACTATGTGTAGTCACCTAGTCAACTTAATTTTTTTTTCTTCGAGAGTTTCTTTGTTATATTCTTTTGAAGTCACCTTATGTTTTTATTTTGTTTATTTTTATTTTTTATTGGTATTTTAATTTTGTATTTTTTAAATAATTAAGGTTTTATTTAATAATTTGGAAAATATAAGTATTTAGTTTATAATTTTTTATATAAGTGAAAATAATTAGAGATTAAATAATATATCAAAGTCAGTTATTAACCTAGTTAGTTATTTCAAGTATAAGATCAAATACAAATTTAAGGTCGAGTCAGTTCACCTAATGAGTCAACCTAGTTCGCTCAACAAGTAGTGTTTAACTCGCTCAATGACTTAATTCGTCTAACGAAAGGTCAAGGTCCTTTGGATGATGGTGCTAGGCCCAAAAGATTCGCAAAAAGACATGTTGGGTGGTCCGATTTCATTTATCATTAGTATATCCCATTTTATTATTTCTGTTGGTGTTTGATGTTCTAGAAGATGTTAGTTATGGTTTTTGTTATTGTTCTATCTGACCTCGAATTTCAGGACTCATTACCTTTTTAACAATCTTCCTCTTTTTCTTATTATACTTTTGGTTTTAATTAGTAACATGTAGTCTTAAGGCTCAACTTTTATCTTAATTTTTGTGTTGAATTGATCGAGTTGAAAAAAATTGATATTAGAAATCATATTTAGCTTCTGATTTTAAAAGTTTGAAGGACTGCAAAGTATTAAGACTCAAACATATATTAATTTTGTTATTCTAATTAGTTCCAATCCAATATGTTGTTATTTATGTAATATTAAAATATATTTAATAAACAAATTTTAATAATATTATTAAGAAACTTAATTCATCTTTATTAATAAAACAAATAAATTGTAGTATAAAAAAACATATTTGATAATAAAAATAAGAATAAAGGTTGGAAACATGTTCCTATATAGATTAATGAAAAAAAGCTAATGATAAAGTATTTGGTTACAAGTAGGATAATAACGGGTCAGATCGGACATGAATATTTTTATCTATAATCTGGCCTGAAAAAAAAATCCATCTACTACTCGTCCATTACTCGCATGGATATTCATTTAAAAAGTATTCGCGAATATTTTAAAACCTGCGGATACAAATATTTTAAAAAGAATATTTTTATAAATTATCAAAATAAAATTTAAATAAATTATAAAAAAATATAAAATATAATATAAATTAAATTAAATATAAATTAAAATTTAATCTTATAAAATATAAAATAATTTTAATTTTAATTAAATTTAATTTATTAAAATATAAATTAAATTTTTATTTTTATTTTTTACATGTAACAAATATTCACATATAAAAATAATATAATACCTGATACATTAATAAACGAATATTAATATATTCACTATCCGCAATACATGAATGCATGAAGGTTTAAACCCTTTTTTGGTCCCTAAGTTAAGTTCTGATGTTCAGTTTAGTCCCTGCTTTTAAAAATGTCAACCTTTAGTCCCTATGATATGAAAAATGTATCAAATCAGTCCTCATGATAGAACTTAATGAACAATAAATCACAAGTTTTCATACCTAGGTATCCAATATTTTGTGATTTGATAATGGAAGGTATTATGAACAACAAATTACTTAATGAAAAACTTGTGATTTGTTAACAAATAGGACATATTTGATACATTTTTCATATCATAGGGACTAAAGGTTGATATTTTTAAAAGCGGGAATTAAACTGAACATCAGAACTTAACTTAGGGACCAAAAAAGAGTTTAAACCATGCATGAATGATAAATACCTCATGGTACCATTTATCTCTCGAGATTTTATCTAAGGATAACACATATAGAATTATTTGACTTTAGCTACTCACATTTAAATCCCACAATAAGTATCAAAATATTTTAGTAACATAAATAAGAAAAATTTTAAATCAAAATATTTAGTGTATGGATGACCATTTTTTTTCCTTATCTCTATTATTCACCATTATTTCTTCTCCTGTCAACTTTTACTTGGATCAGTTTTCAACCTTTATTTTATCTGTTACTTTTATTATTAAAATATGTTTAAGATCCTAATTTATTTGTTTTATTACTAAAAATGGATTGAATATCTTATTAATATTATCTGGATTCTCTCGTTAAATATATATAAAGGATATTAATAGGTAGGTTTAATTGATTTAGAAGTCTCTATTTATGCATATATATTTGCGTCAATCAGGTCCTCCTATTTTGAAGTAGTCACTAGTGGAAAAATGTTGATTAATGTCGGTTATTTTGGACTTTTAATGTCTATTAAACAACCGATGTCATTTCTGGTGACGTCAATGGGACGTCGGACATGAATATAACAGACGTCTATAATGACGTCAGTCTTCTACATGTCTGACGTCACTAAACGTCGGAGTAGGACTAACTGGACGTCTAAAGACATTATATAGACGTCGGTCTGAGCAATAATCGACGTCGAAGAGGCACTAAAGACTTCGAAAATGACACTGACTGACGTCTAAAAAGTACTATAGACGTCGGTGTATACATTAACCGACGTCTAATACAGTGGTTGTGTTTTAGTGCAGTTTTGTTCCCGTCTTTGGATAACCTAGTAGCACAATCTCCTTTTGCTAGTTTCTCCCAAAAAGAACCTTGCGTCTTTTGAATTTCTTATGGCATTTCAACCCAAAACCGAACCTGGGTTGTTGCTTAGTTCCATTTTCATCCGCAAGAGGTAAAAATCACAGTGAAACGATAACTAGGCAACGACTCAGGGTCATTTTTGGGTTGAAACGACCAAAAGAAATTCAAAAGACGTTGCTTTTTCTGGGAGGCAGCTAGCAAATGGATAATGTGTTACTACGTTACCCCAAGAAAGGAACAAAACTGCACTAAAGCACAACATAAAGAAAGCAAATTTTAATCAGTTGAACCAGAAGATAATCGATGAAAGACTAAATAAAGTTTACACGGTAAGCATAAAAAAAAAACCACCTGGGATGCAATGTCGGAAGAGAGAAAAAGAAAAGGAGGAAGACAATAAAGATATCAGAAACCATAATGCAATGCTGCAAGAGAGATACAAGAGAAAAAAGAGAAGACAGGAAGATGATATAAGAAACTGAATGCTGTGAAGAGTCTGCGGTTTATTTAAAATGAAATGGAGCGTTGGTTACTTGCGAAACCGACGTCTATAGTCACCTAGACGTCGGTTATCTAACTAATTGGACGTCCAAGATAACATTTGAACTAAATTTTTGAATGTCCATTAGACGTCGGCCTCCATGGGGAGCCGACGTCTAGGGCACTGAAGGGGCGTCGACGTCTATAATAATATAGACGTCGGTTTTCTACTATCGGACGTGGAAGTGCCTCGGAGTTTGATGCACATAATTAATTACAGGCACATAGACGTCGCGCACCCAGAAATGCGACGTCTATTTTCCTAAAATTTTTGTCTTCCCGCCTTCCGGACAGGCTATAGACGTCAGTTTTTTACAACCTGACGTCTAATCGCCTGGGAATCAGGTGACTAGCATTAACTGCACCCAAGTAGATGTCGGTCCCCATCACAACCGACGTCAAATGCGCAGGAGAAGTGTATCTTCTTGCCTACCTCATTACATTGGACGTCGGCTTACGGTAGAGCTGACGTGTACTACTTAATAGACGTCGTATTAACTTGAAGTCGACGTCTAGGTTACCGTCTTATTTACGATAATGTCACCGATCATTATATGACGTCGGTGGAGCTCTAACAAACGTCTATGAGCTGACGTTAAACAACATTTTTCCACTAGTGAGTTCAATTGGGTCTCTATTTATGAAAAATTGAATCAATAAAGTTCATTTCGTTAAATTTTGTGGGTGGTGTTAAAAGTGTTGGCTGATGACTAGGTGAGGTGACATTTGATAAGCATGTGGCACGCAAAGACGTTAATAGGTGGATTTAAATGATTTTTTAATTTAAAATAAGGTATGCGACGAGAACACGAGAAACCCTAGGTCTCTATGGTGCTATGCGACGATGCTTGAACTTGACTTTTGGTTTGCTTGTAGGTCTGATTGTGGTTGCAAGTGGAGAAGAGTGGCAATTCGCGATCTGTAGCAGTAGCGTATGGTGGATGATTCCGTGGTGGAGATTGGACGACAGTTCTACTAGCGCGACGACAATTTGGCTAGTGCGAGGGTGAAAATGGTGAAGATCACGATGCGTTGGAGAGGATGGTTGTCAGCGAGGATGGCGGTGACAACGTTGGATGGTGCGACAGCTAGGATTTCTTGGAGAGAAATTAGGGTTTGTCTGGAGATAGTGATGATGATGTGTCAAGATGGTGATGTGACATGGGCTTTTTTAAACTTTTTTAAATTAAAAAATTATTTAAGTCCACCTCACTTAGCCACCAAACAACACTTTTAACACCGTCCATAAAATTTAACAACATAAACTTTATTGATTCAATTTTTCATAAATAAAAACACAGTTGAATTACTTAAAAATACGAAAACCTAATTAAAACAAATCTGTATAAATAAACATCTTCAAATGAATTAAACCTAATAGGTAGAAGAACAACTAATAAGACGAAATTAAGATCAACAATATGTTATGTTTAGCTTGTAGGAATAGAAATTAAAATAACATTGAGTAAAAAAGAAAACAAATACTTAGTCATTAACCTTAACGTTTTGGTTATCCGAATTTTGTCTTGATCCAAAATTACCTTAATTATTTGAAATTTTGACATGTAAGTTATCTGTTAGAGAAATGTTAGTAGATGGTGAATGACATAAGTTATAATAATAACAATAATAAATAGTAACAGTTGTACCTCGTAACTTGTGAGGTTGATGAATAATAAGTGATTTCACATGGCAGTATTGAGAAGCACGTTGATGTGGTACACATATTGGTACTAGCTGACAAAAATTCCCTACCAAAGCTACCGTCAACTCCTTTTCACTTTTACCTTACGCACCAACCCATCAATAAGCTTATAATTTGGGTGTTAGATTTCTTAGGAAAGCTCTTTCTTCACTATCATCATCATCGTCATCATCAATAATTGATATCTCAACCATGTTTAACTACAAGCCAAGCTATGCATTATTAAGTACGGTCATCGCAAATAGTTTGTACCACCAAACCACGCTCAATTATTCAGTTTTGGCCATTTCTATTACTACCATTACTGCATGTGCTTCCATCATAATTAAAACCTTTCTTTCTTTCTTTCTTTCTTTCTATTCTACCACACAACACAACACAGCAACACACAACAAAATCATCCATATATATCAATTACCAGTTGTCATCACATTTCTTATTATTCCTTTCAACAAATTCAAATCATCCCATAAATATATATATTATTATCTGCCAGCTAATTAACACTTTCTATTTTCCATACCATATCAAATCATATTTATGCTTCTATCTTCATACCTAATTATCAAATCACGCGCTCTAGTTCCTACTTCCTATTCTTGCTTAATCTTAATTTTCCTTCTTTTCGTTAATTCAATCAAACCACCTTTCAATTGCTTCACAAGCTTTGGATAATAAAATAAAGACAAAACTTTATTCATCCCATAATCACAGCCACTAATTGCATAAAGCTCAGAGATATTATTAGACATTAATTTGATTACGCTAATTTTATTGCGTAAGCGACGTGGACCCTGTTAAAGATAAAAGTAAAATAGCCATTGACTAGACGAAGACAAACCACTTTAAAACTTATATAAAGATAAGGAATCTTTAGTTTATTAGAGTTCGATCTAATAATTTCTTATTCTTTTCACAACTTAAAAATATAGTATGAGTGCAAGTTAAAGACAATAATAAGAATACGACACTAAACAGATTGAAGATTAATTAAATGGATTACATGACTTTTGAGCTAAAATACTCACTTCAGATTAATTTTCTTACTTTTCTAAGCATAATCAATAGGTTGAGATATTTATAACTTGATAAATTCAATCCTTGTTAGATCATTAAATTATGTTGAGTTTATTTTTCCCGACCCAACTAATAATTTGAGTATAGGTTTCAACATAATTTAATCTTATATTAATTATATAAATAATATATAATCTTATATTAATTAGTGTTGTTTGAGATTTAAATGTATATTTTTGAACAATATTTACTAGTGTAGGATAGTAAATTGACGATCATATAATGATGCTTCTCTTAAACCCTCATTCATGTTTGATTGGTGACATTTGAAAACTTAATCAACTATATGATTATATTTGGATTATTGTTGTGTTTGGTTTACGATCATGATTCAAATATAATCATAATTGTATGTCGGTTTATATGTTGTGTTCAAGATGCACACACTTTACAATGTCTTGTCTATTCAATTTTTTTGTCATTGTTTCTCTCCTTTGTTATTACTTCTCTATTTTTTTAATTGTTATTTTTTATTTTTTGTAATATGAAGATCAATGTAAAATTTTGTTGAATTTTTTTGAAATATAAAATTTAGATATTAATTAATAGTAGAAAATAAGTCTCTTTCAATAGATAAGATCACACATTTGATTTTAAAAATAATATGTACATACATTTAGATAATACATACTTCCAATAATAATGATTATAGAACGTATATTTAGATTGAGATTGCATTAATTCGATAGATATAAGTGATGAGTATAAGAGAGAAATAAAATTACTTATACAATTTGCACATTATAATATCAAAGTAGTGTTGATGGGGTAAATTTTGGGTATCCTTATATTAATTATTTGAATGGGACAATATTGAATTCTACAAAAATCAGGAGCACGTTTCATGTGATGGGTTTCTAAAAAATTACATAAGTTAGATATGAGATGGTGAATTATTATATTTTCCAAGTGTGTGTCAGATTGTGTTGATCACCATGAAAGACCAATCGGAGGACATGATTCATGATGTTGTGGTAGAATCTTTTTCTCAAACTCATGTATATGAAACTATGTCTAGTGATGAAAAAACTCCCTTGTATTATAAATAAACTAAGTTCACGCAATTTGTTATAGTGACTTTTAGGTTGATAAATTTAGAGGTAATCAATGGATAAACTGATAAAAGCTTAAGAAAATACTTTGTTCGATGAGTATGAAGTATAAAAATATGTATGCATTTCTTAATGATTTCATATTATACAAGAAAGAATTAGATTGGTAGAAAATTTTCAAAAGTGTAAAGCATCACGTTACAAGCTAAAAGACAAATATAAAGATAATAGTCATGGGATGACGAATGATGTCCTCTTATGAATAGGGCATGCAGAGGAAATGTGACAAACTATTTCATTACGTAGTTGATTTTAAGTAATAGTATGATGAGTTTCCCTAATTTGGGAAAAAAATCTATAAAACTTAGACTTTGTTTGATTACTGATAAAATGAATTTGTTTGATAATTCAAGTACCTACCACAATTCATGACCTATTTTACAAGTTATTTATAACTTATCTCTTAGTTATGCATGAAAAATAATATATGTTGTTTATAATGTTCTTTGGCTCAAGATAACTAAGAAATGCAATAAATATTTATTCAAGTGTACTAAATGAGAATTAAATTATTGTGGAATGAGGGAATTGAAGTCTTTTATTGATTTGCTAATGAATTCATGTCATGTTATGTTGTACTATCAATTACATTTCTACATATAGGAACTTGTTTCTGTATAATGTTAAGAGTCATATAATATGTATTATATGTGAAGAAGACATTGCATATTAATCATTGGTATATGGAAAGAAGATAATATATCTTTAGGATAAGTGATTTTTAAAATGCCAGCATCCTTACTACAAATTGGAAAAAAGCTTGTAATGGACACTAGAGAATGAACATCCACTTTTCATGGTGTTCAGATTTATGAAAAGCTAAGTAACATATAACATGTATTTGAAAAATAAAAAAAGAAGTCATCTATGAAAGTATTTTGATGAAAAGGTCAATCTTATTTTATCTTTCATATGGGTGCAAGTTAGAAGTTAAACATTGTATAAATGTAACACATATAGAGAAATTTTTTGTTAGCTTAATTAATATACTTTTTAACTATAAAGAAAAAGACAAAAGATAGTGTAAATGTTTGTTTGGATTTGATTAAAATGAAGATACAAGAGGAGTTGGCACCAAGGGAGGTGAGTAAATACATATATTCTCCAAAAATATTACAATATGTCCAAACAAGAAAAAATAAAATTTTTATCAATGTTTAAAGTGGGTAAAAATATTATGAAGATCATCAAATGTTAAGAGTCTTGTATTTATGTTGGGTTTGAAGCTAATTAGCTTAAAATTTTATAATAGTCACATCTTGATGTAATAAATGTTTCATCTTATTTGTGAAATCTTATGAAAAAAAAGTTAGATATTTTAAGAAAGATGAGAATGTTAATAGTAATAAAACTTTAAAAAGAAAAATTGTTCAATATCAATTTTTATAAACTAAATAAAATATATTTCATAATGGTAATATTCTACTTGTTATTTGTTAAAATTGTGAATGAATTTTTTTACATTTTTTTAGGTCTTTATTTGATTTTAAACAAATAATGATTACACTATCATAATAATGTGAAATTTATTTATTTATTTATTTATTTTATTGTGGCCATTTCGTTTAAGTATTCATATAAAAAAAATTATTGAAAAGGATATTTGAATTCATAACATATATTTCTTTAAGTAAAATTTATATTTGTTTTTAGAAAAAAAATTTACTAAAAGAATGACTTTTAGTTAAATCATATTTCTTCAAATGGTGATTCCAACATTTATTTAAGTTCTATATATAGGTGTTATATTTGGTTACCTCTTGGAATAATAGGTTTTATATAGGATAAAGTACTTTGTGAGTATAGAGCTTGGCTTCCAAGTTAGTTATGTGGGGGTAAAATATCACTTGAAAGTTAATTATAATTCATACATCTCTAAATATCAAGCTTACATGAGTTTCATTAGATCTCATGTGAGGAATAAGGCTTTGTGATAGATTACTTAAATATTTGATTTCAAGCATTTTCTAATTACTGAATCCCTCAATCTTGAATGTAAGCAAAGAGTCTATTAGTCAAGTAAGAAAAATGTCTAATAATAGTGCACAATTCTCTAATCTTTATATGCAAAAGACTCATAACCACTCAAGCCATAAAGGCAAGAAGGATAGTTATCATAACTTAGGATTTAAGCTAAGAATGATCAAACAATGCATACATAAAATTTGGACTACAATCAATTAATGTATAACTGATGCATAGGGAAAATCTATAAATTTTATTCAGAAAAAAAAGGAAGCAACATAATGATTCAAAGTGATGTTTTGAACAACACCTTTGAATTAACTTGGTAAAACGTAGCTTGTAACTTAGGAACTTTGATGAACACATTGTTAATAATATTTATATAGCAAACATATTAAATTGTTGAAAAGAAATTAATCATGAGACTTAAATGAACAACTTAACATGTGATCATAAATTGTAAACACTAAAATTTAGAACTACATGTATACTTAAAAGAAATAGTTTTGATTACATGCTTGTATTGGAATTATAATGAAAGAGATGACAAATACATAAAATTTAACACATGATGATATATTATGTAAAACTTTATTATACGTGACAAGATAAATCAATTAATTAGTTCATTCCACTTTATTTATTATTTACAAAGCGAGTCATTCATCTTAATTATTTTAAAGTGAATTACAAAATGATTTACATAACTTAAAGTATACTAAAATAAAACACATAAGTAGAAAAGAGCATAAAAATTAGTAAATAGTAATTAATGATAACATAAAAGGAAACATATCAAAAAAAAAAAGATAATAAAACAAATTTTAAAAAAGAATAAAGTTGACTAATCAACAAGATAAGTTAATAAAGTCAAATTAATCAATGAAAAAAATAACACTTTTATAAATTGTTTGCGCTATATAAGTCAATAGATTAATTACCTAGATATGAATGACTTTAATATTTTTAATGTGAAACTAAAATTTAAAATTTATACATGGTATAGTTCAAATTAGCATAGTGCATTAAAATAGTACATTGATCTTCTGGATTGATTATGCATCTAAAATTTGCTTACAATTATGTCCATTGAATTTTGTAATAAATGCATTTTAAGAACATTTTTTAGTTTTATGAGTCTATTTTTTTATGATGATTTTGCAAATATATCAGCAAGTTAATATTTTACATGTATAAATTGTAATTTTATAATATTATCTGAATATGATTTTATTATAAAATAATGTTTTATTTTGATGTGTTTTATTGTTGTAGGAATGCTACTTTTGTAGATGTTACTGTAATTGATTCTTGATTCAAAAGAGTTGAGAAACAACTTCAAACTAATATGTATTAAATATGTTGTTGCTTCTTGTTAACTCATGGATTACATTTGTTTACAAATTTTTCATATATGTCTTTTAAGAATGAACACAGTAGAATTGTGATAATTATTTATTATACAATAGTCTTTAACATTTTGTCCTATCACATAATTAACTATTAAGCATATTATAATTAAAACATTTTACTAAAAACATCTTATTTGTTGATGGTAGAAAATTCATACCTATTAGGCCAATGCCAACTATCTTCCTTTTCCTTTTGTAGTTTTTGTTGACCATGGCTAATCCTTTTGTTGAAATAACATGCAAACTTTAGAAAATGGGATTTGAATTGAGTTTGGAAAACTTTTCGTAATTAGTGTTAGATGTTGTTGGCAGAAGTTAGATGGTTTGCTATCAATATTGAACACTTAAGGATTTCTAAAAACGTTTTGAAATAAAGCAAAAAGGTAGCAAAGATGAAAACTCATTTTTATACTGATTCACTCAAGCTACGTTCAATTCTCTTTTAAGCACTCTGAAAGAGTTCAACTAACTTTAATAAGTTACAATGAGTTTCACCACTCTTGGTTTTACAATAGCCAAATTGACTAAAATTGTTTAACTTTCCCTGAGTTACACAAACTAAATATTTTAAATCACTTCTAATTATCCAAAATCAACAAAGTATTTTTAAAACAAGTAAAGATGAAAAGCTCTCTTAGAGAGGATATTAATCAATACAAAGTAGATTTGAAAACACTTGTTACAAAGAGATTTTCTAAAAGTTAGACTACGCATTATCAAAGATAAAGAAATTTGGCCACGTAAGAATATGAGCAATTAATTCATTCTTGAAGTTGTTGTCGATCTCTTCTTCATTCAGTATTCTATTTATAGGAAACTTCGAAAAAGATTCGTGACTCTAGAGCATTGACTTTGGTAGAGTTATTGTAGCCTTTTGTACGTTATTAGATGCTATTGTGCTTTTGTAGTGATAAATTGTGTTGTTGAACGAATTAATCAGACAAAACACTGAAAAAACATTCTTAGAATGTCTTTGTATTTGTCGACGTTCTTTTGAATCAGCACAAAACTTTTGAATAAAACACTTTGTCCTTGAAAGATTTGCATAGATAAAAAGAAATTACAACAGATAAAAAGTATTATTCGTACATTGAATTTAAAATGTTAGATGTTTATTATAGTGTTTAGCATATTCTATATATTGTAGTGTTTATGGTTGTTTGTTCTTTTTATTGTTTGGATAATGTATTATGTTTAGGATATTTTGTTTTATTTATCCTTTGGTCTAATCTAAGATAAGTGGTGGTTGTCGTCACTTGAACCAAGGTTCAAGATAAGACTAAGGGGAATTGCACACTCAAGAGAGGCATACATGTAAGCAAAAAACTAATAATATTCAAAGTGTTCAACCCTTTAGAAGTGGTCTTACGGTTCCCCTATATAAGTAAGGGTATAGACCTATAGGGCAATACATTGCATAACTTAGAAGGTAAGGCACCTTAGGTTAGCCTATGAGATAGCTCCTTGCTCTCCAAGAGTAAAGAACACGTCCAAGAATTTTTAGAAGGTCTATAAGTCTTCCTTAAGAATCAATGTGCAAGGTCCTCATCTACACCAAACAAGATGACAATAATAAGTCAGGAGTGACCCTTGACTAAAGGACAATAAGCACATCAAACACTTTAAGAGGAGATTGTTGAAATTTTTTTTCACAAGGAAATATATTTTTTGAAATAGGAGTATGAAGCATGTTAATAATATAAACAAAACTAATAAAAGCTTCAACTTAAAATTTTCTAGGTGGTGGCTCTGATGGTTGTGAGGGTTGTTGAGTTGATTTTGTTGGTGGTTGTGATACCCATGTTGGTTGTTAAGGACGTAGTGGAGAATTATTTATGTTATGGTCAATTAGACGACATATCACTACAAAAAATAAGCATTACCACTGGTTAAAATTCGTCGGAAACATTAAAAATTTGTTGATAATAATTTTTTTGCAAGTTTTTCACAAACCTAAATTTCTCGATAAAAGTGCATTCGGTAATAATTATCGACATAAATTTATATCCGTCGGTTATTACAAAAGGAATAATTTATCAATTAATTTCATCAGTAAATATTGCGATTTAGTTCACCTTCTTCCTCCACTTTCCTTCTTCTTCTTTCTTTTAGTGTTCCATTTTTATTTATTTATGGATGGTGACTCTCTGTAGTGGGTTGCGACAATGTCACGCTTGTGAGACCTTATTGTAGGTTTCTACTTTCAAGCCCAAACCCACATGAAATCAAATCTGCTAAGTCACTATGGTTCTCCCTCATGCAGGGTAACAAAATAAATCCACCTAGCCCTATTATTGTTCACTGTCTAGTTTTTGCATTTTCAAGTGGTTGTGTGGAAGGAGTTTCATTGATGATGCGAATTTATTTCTAGCGTGCGAGCTGATGGTGTAGTTGTTGATTCTATAGTGTGCGAACTACTTCTAGTGGTGGAGATGCTGGTGGGTGATGCTCGAATAGTGATGAAGCTTATGGATATGCATTCATGTTGTGGCGCGATTTCGAGGTTCAACAGATTTGTGGTGGGTTCTATTTGCATCACGGTGGCTAAATGGTTACATGATGGAGGCTCTCCAACGAGTGCGTGGTGCATGATCTACTCACACTTTGTAGGTAAATGAAATATGTATTATCGATGAATTTACAAACTACTTTTTGCATCGGTAAAATCTGTCGATAATTCAAATTTATTGACAAATTTGTTTTCTTTAGTAAAATTTTTTTGGTAAATTCATGAAATTTATATGGATGCTACATTTTTTTTGATGCTCACTTTTGCTTAATTGGGTGTCATTCTTTTTTAAACAATTTTTCTTCTGACCAATTATGCAAGAAGTACATAAATAAGTCAAAAAAGAACAAAGTTAAAGCAACATGTTTTAAAAAATAGAATAAAGTTATATGTTTAATTCTGGATCCAACATTTTGTTAAATTTGATTCTCTTTGAAATCATTTTTTAATCTTTAGGCATATGGATTGTTCTAAAGTTGATACCTTCATTTTGTTGGTTGCCTACCGTTTCATCAAATAAAGCCTAATCTCTTCCAGCTTGGTTATAATGGGTTTACCTCTACATTAATCATGCACTATTGAAATATTCACTCATGTTGTTGTTAAATGTGTCACATGTTGCTTAACTTATAAATCTAGATCTAGACCAAAACCTATTTCAATGATTAAAAAAATGTGTTTAAGGTATCTAGATTTGAATAATGTGTTGGTAAGGAAGAAAGAGTACCTTGGGGGAATAACATAAGATATTTGTATCCCTCTAGACTAACGTTTTTAGTATTTAACATTTCTTTCTCCCAAACTTGGAGGTATGTACTTGTAGTAGCCTTTCACACGAGATTCTTCAATCTTTGACCACAAAATTTTTTCCTAAAATTTGCATACAATTGTTGCATGCAAAATTTTTGTTCTGCCACAAGTAAAAGTTCATGGATAACAAGTAGTAGACCCTATGGATAATAACATTGAATCAATCAACATAGACACATAAAAGCTAACATAAACATAAAAGCAAGAAGGAATACATTGGTTAGACATAAATGTGCATGAGCCACATACATCACGACCCTAAGGTCTTCAACAATTAATAAGTCCAAAAACCATGTCAATTTTTCTTTGTTTTCTACTTCTATAATAGCATAGGCCAATGGTAATATTTGGTCACTAGGATCCCAACCTACAAGAGTTAATAACTCTCCCTTATATTTTCCTTTCAAAAAGTATCCATCCAAACCAATAATAAGTCTACATGACACAAAAATATCCTTGCAAGCTTTGAAATAAATGTAAATTCTCTTGAATATTGCATCATTGCCCACGTTGTCCACTTTCACTTTCATTGTTCATCTAGGGTAGCATCTCAACAACTCATCTCATAAATTCTTTTGAAATGGTCACCACGTCCATTTTTCTTTGTTTTCTACTTCTATATAATAGCATAGGCCAATGGTAATATTTGGTCACTAGGATCCCAACCTACAAGAATTAATAACTCTCCCTTATATTTTCCTTTCAAAAAGTATCCATCCAAACCAATAATAAGTCTACATGACACAAAACTATCCTTGCAAGCTTTGAAATAAATGTAAATTCTCTTGAATATTGCATCATCCCTCACGTTGTCCACTTTCACTTTCATAGTTCATTTAGGGTAACATTTCAACAACTCATCTCATAAATTCTTTTGAAATAGTCTTTAAATGAATTGTCTACTTGGCCTGATGTCATTACCCTTGACCCTACGAGCTTTAAATATTGACACATTTGTATTCCATTTCCTGACAACTTTAATATGTATATCATTTATCTTTAAATTTGGATTTTCTTGTAATTATTTAAGATGTCACTCAACCACTTAGCATTTATTATATTAATGTTTACTTCTCTAGTGTAATTATGCATATCCATAATTTTTCTCAATTGCCAAGTATTACATAAGGCAAAATTTGCACAACAAGTTATCCATTGATGCATTCGTTGGGCCCCTATGCATTCAACTTTAACTCTCCATTTTTTAAAGAAGTTCAAATTTGTGCTAGCATGCACTACATAAGTTCTAACAGCTTCCTTAAATGGGTGTTTATATGTAAAACTTGTTCCCACTTCCCATTTATACTCTACCATAGATTCTAGCATAACAAATGTCCTAAATGGACCACAACTATATCTATCATCACTCTCACTGTCACTTTGATTGTCTTGTAGACTTACTAAATATTTGAAATGTTAATCATCAATAGACAACCCCATGCCATTTGATTTTGATTAGGTATGTCGATCATGGAGTGATTAATTATCTTTTTCATCAATGTCTTGTTTGTTTAAATTCACTTCAACTGTTTCCCTTCTACAATGTTCTATACATGACTAGAAACATTTACATGAACATCCATAAGTCCTACACCCACTCCACTCATATCATCCACTTAATCATCATCCTCACTTGCACTAACAAATTGAATATGAGTTTCACCCTCACCATGAACCTCCACTTCATCCTTCACCCAAACCTTAACTTTATCCTCACCTTGAATCTTCACTTCTTCGTCACCCATAACCTCTACTTCATCATCACCCTCACCTCCCACTTCATGTTCATTAGCATCCACAATTTATATCTTAGACTCATCGATGTGATGACCATCTTCATTGTTGTTTTTGTCAACTTCTAAAAATTTGCCAACATGACTACCATCTCCACTCTTTAAAGGGCCCTGACATTGGTCAAGAACTTCATTTAATTCCTTTTCTACAACCCCTGGATTATCCACACAATGGATCGCAAAGAAGTGAACTTTGTAACATCCTATTTTATAGCATAAAATCACTAAAATAAGAGTTACAAAGACAATAGTTATTAAGGAAAACTTCAAGTTTCTAAAGAAGAAGATTCTACACATGGAGAACAAAAACCTCTCTATGTTGTTGCTTCACCCTCAACCTCTTGCTGAAACAACTAGAAAGATATCCCTTCTTTATGCTCACACCATGTTGTTACCAATAAGGAGTATTGGTAAAACCTGAAGATGTGTTTTGATGATACTGCAACTTGTAGATTTTGGATACAGTAGGAAAATATTTAAAAAGCAACTTGTAGATTTTGAATGTAGTAGGAAAATATTGAAACATTGTAATTTTTACTGGTATAATCGATTATGGCCAAGGTATAATCGATTATCATATGTTTTTGTACTAGAATAATCAATTATCATGAAGCAATAATCGATTATCACAAGTCATACTTGAATAATCGATTATCACTTCATATAATCGATTATCCCTTTTTGAAAACTCTGTAACGGACTTAAATAATCGATTATCACTTACGATAATCGATTATTCATAGCAGTTGGGAGCTGACCTTTGGCATTCAGTGTACTTGGCTATATATTTGGATTTTGAGAATTCAGAAAGCAACGTTTTTGAACTGAGAAAGCTTATCAGAACACTGTGTGTCAGAGGAATGTTCTTAGAAAGCTTTTGTTCATCGTTCCCTTGCTTGGTCTTGTGAAAGGAGAGGCTCGTGTATCGTGTGTCGATAGTCGGAGCAGACTCTCTTCAAGTTAGCAAGGTACTCTGCCTGGTCTTGTGAAAGAAGAAGCTCACGAATCGTTGGTCGATTGTCGGAGCGGTTCTCTTCAAGTTGGTAGAGTGGTTCTCTTCGTTTTATATTTTGTTCATTATCTTGTAATTTGTAAAACTGTTTTTTTAGTGGAACTGTTAATCACTCTTTGTAGTGATTAACGACTGGACGTAGATTCTGTTGAATCGAACCAGTATAAAAATACTCATGTGATTTTTCTATTCCCTACACTCATTTTACTAAACGCATAACAACTGTTTGATTAATTTTCTGAAAGAAAATTATTTTTGCTAAAAAGGACCAATTTCGTTTTAACTGTGATCGAACACGCTTTTCGCTCTCTTTGTTTTAATTCTGTTGCGTTATACTCTTCGAAAATTACCCCCTCCGATACCAACACATGTAATTAAAGCGTAAATATTACACACCACAAATGAATCAAATAATCCTAAGCATACAATTCTAGACTAATTATCCGGATAAAAGTATTGATGTTGAGCTATGGTGGGTCATGCACTTGTGGTGGTCTCTACTGCTCTATAAAGTCATTGCCATTGAGTTTCACCTTACCACAAACAAGATTAGTCCATTAAAGCACCATTTTGCCAAATGGAGAAAGGCCTCTCAAACTAGGACCTCCTACTACTTTTGACCACATAATCCATTTCTTTACCTGAAATGGAACAATTATTGGAGTGTCAGGATAACCCCTAAGACTTAGATCCTACATCAACACCTATAATATAGGGCACCACCATGGAATCTCTCCATTAGAGTCATAGAATTACATCCAAACCAACACATCGTATTCATAAACTAAAACACATTCATTCTCATCAAAACTCATATTTAAATAAACATCATGCATGTTCCTCATGATCTTATTAACCAATCATTGTTTCATCACTTACATAATCTCACACATTAAACACATCAAAAAAGGCTTGGGTAAACTTAGTTAAAATTATGGTATTTTCACTCAGCCATCAGATCTACTCGCTCATCTAAAAGTGTCAGGTAATCCAATCTCCCAGTCGTTAGATCTGCTCGCGTAACAAAAACCCACTTGCTTAGACACCAAATATGCTCGCTCAACTAAAAGGGGCGGACAACACACTCGCCCAATGATCAATTCGCTCGCTCGGCGAGAAAACCACTAGAACTTATAGATTCAAAATCTCTTAAAAGTTGCCCAGCTACCATAGACTCGCTATGCGAATCCAAAAACAGTGGGCTTTGTTTGCCCAATGACCATACTCGCCCAACAAGTCTACAGAATTCTACAGAACAACAATTATGTAGAATCTAGACCTACCAACCTCAAAGTTTCTTACTTCAACCATACCTTCAATACATATACGAACTAAAGTTCTATTCTAGACCTTAGATGTAACTCACCAACAATATTTATGATTCAATTTAAGTACCACTATGATTATTTCACCATAATTTAGACTCACCAACCAAAAACCAACATTTAAAAGCTCACAACTCAATTATACACATTTATAATCACATTTTGGTAAACTAAGTGTTTAGAGAAGTTCTAAATGAACTAAAAGCATACCTTAAACCTTAGATTTCTTCATCCAACCCTTATCTCAAAATCTCACATATCCATACTCCCCCCTTTTAGACCAAAACTAGCCTATAACTTTACCTAGTTACTATTTTTCAATTCAACATCATATCTTTGGTTAACTAAGGTTTTAGACAAGTTTTAAATGACCTTAAAATAGATCTCAACCCTTAGTATCGCTCCTCTAGAAATATACCAAAACCCCAATTTAGACCACAAACTAACCTAATAACACCCCCCTTTAACCACTTTAAATTTTACCTCAACTTTATACCTAATTAAACTCTAAAACAACAACATCCAATGATTAAGCAAGTACCAATCCACAATCATTGATATCAACATTCACCAATAGGTAAATATTCACTCATCAAGATACAAACATCACTCAACAATAATCTCAATTTGTAATAGATTCAACTAAGCACACATCTCACACTCAACCAAACATAATTACATACTTCTTAACACAAAATTAAACAAATATTAGCTTCCCTTACCTTTTTAGAAGACCAACCCGTTCTAGAGAACCCTATACCACTTTTATAGCTCAAAGAGTTCTATTTGCACCTATAGACAACGAAATCATGATCAAGATATGTCGTTAGAACCACTAATAAGTAAAGAGCAAAACCCCACATGCATTGGAAAACGTGAAACCAGAGAAAAGAGTAGAAAATTGACTTACTTTGTTTGAGAAACTGATTGGGTAGAGTTGAAGATCTCACCGCGAGGATCACAGAGGCTATCTTCAATCTTCAAACAGATGAATTGAGTGCAAGAACCCCTAAAGAGAAGACATAAGACTCTAGAAAAGTGATTTCTAGAGAGATGATGTGTTTTAAAATAATGAAACTCGTTTACGATGAAATCATTTATTTTAAGACCTTTTAATATTAAAAGAATCGAGTCTTTCTAATTTTAAACCACTACCATTTCTAAAATATCACTTTTTAGGTCTTCACAAACTTCACCATAGTACTTGGTCACGTTGACCATATTAATTGCACCATTGCCATCATACAACTGTGCATCATATTTTCAATAGAATTAAACAAATCTTTAACTTCAATATATCCCAGTTCCTTAAGTGGACCTATGACTTTCAAAGTAACTCCATTTATTAGGATCACATGACCAATAACTCATTTTCTCACCAATATACTAAAATGATACATCCTTTTCCAAGGTCTCACTATGGTATACCACAACTTCGAATCTCTCATAAGATATCCCAAAACAATAATGTATGCAAGTCTATAAAATTAAAACATACTTTAACTTCAAGGGGACCATTTACACATTTAAAAATCTTAGAAAGAATGAGAGAGAACCCCAAAACTGACAACTGACACAAACAATTTAAAATTTTGAGACACTAAAATGTAATCCATTGATACAAACAACAACATTTTACTCAATCCACATCATGCCAAAAACATCAAAACACCAAAATGGGCAACAACAAAAAAATAACACGGTGCAACAAAATCCCTAAATCCTATAACAAAATACCAACCACAATACATATTGACAAACATAAATTAAGAAATCAAACTCACCTAGTCGATGATCAATCCCTTGGAATTTCAATAAATGATGTCTAGAATCTTCCACACCACACTCACCTCCATGCAATGTTGACAAAAAGTCTACACTCCCCCAAGTAAATGATTTTGTTGAAATCAGCCTTCAATTAAATAAATTAATTCCAAGTCACATAGTGCATGATGGGCTACGTAAGCAAAAATTAGATAACTCATTCAAACATAATCACTTTATACACTCTTTCGTTAACAATTTAGAGAGTGTCACAAAATAGGATAAATTGAACAAATTTACCATAATAGAAACCATATTGAACGCGTAAAAAAAATGATGATGATATTAAATAAAGTTGATGAAAATTGAGACCAAAATAGTATTTAATCTTAAAATAGGTATATTCTTCTTAACCTAACCGCGCTAAAGCTAACCTGGAAAGTAAAATGTCATTTAACACAAAAAAAAATTAACATTGTTGAATTAAAAGGACTGTATTTGTACTGTATGTGGCCAAATACCCCTCAGTCATTCTAACTACAACCTTTAATTCAATTACTTAAGACAATGACATTATACCATTTAACAGGTACCTAGTGTCAGATACCTTGTATCCAATAAGATGACTGTTGGATACTCTATGAATGGATCACCTAGCCGGACACCAAATACTAGGTACGGGATACTACGTTTCCTTCACCAAAGGCTGCATCTATTTTGATAACAACATTGCTCGTTAAGCTTGGATATCGCCTACCTTATATCTCCTCAGGGTTGCTAAGGACATTTGTGCGTTGGATTATATAGCTAAAAACAACTCCAATTTCTCATAGGTAAGTTGGCTATTGGATCTTTGGACCAATGGGCCAATTGTGACCTATTCGGGGGTGTTGCTCCCTCCACCACCCTAAGTGCTCCCTACACCTCCCCACTATTTTTTTTATTTCAAAAATACCCTACACCTCCCCATCACTTATTAAGATCCACAAACAGCACCAGCAGCAACTTAGACATGGCGCATTCTTCGTTTCCAATGGCAACAATTCTGAGATCGAATGGGTCGGGATGTCCCATGGAAGCCCTTAGAGATCCCCATTTTGACTTTGTCGAACCCTTTGCAAACTTAAGTTCATCCGGAGCTTCTTGAATAAAAGGTTTGATCATAGATGTATCCACTTCGTCAGTGAGGCTGAGACCAATGTTAAAAACCCAAACAGGCAATGCACCGATATCCTCAGAAAATTGGAGGCCCTCAAAATAGCCAAAACCATTGTTGGTCCAATAACTCAAAACGTCTCCAAAGTGACCAGGTTTCTCCTCCCATGCTCCCACGCTGTCTTTCCATCTGAATGCATTTCTCATATAACCTCCTTCAACGTAACATCCACCAGGGAATCTAAAAATTTGGACTTCAAAGCGGCCACCCTCTAAGCAAGGTCCTTTCGAAATTCATGACCCTTGAACGTGTCTAGTGACATAGCTGAAACTTGATCTAACCATAAAACTCCTTTCTTGCTTGTCGTTATTTGGAGACTTGCATTGTGATTAGTTGCCTTCGCTTCCAATACAGTCTCCAGTGGGTGGTAATGCTGAACAACTTGATTTGAGGATTGGAATTGAAGATTGGGTAGCTGAAGATGAATGTAAGTTAAAGATTGAAAAGGAAGAAAACAAGAAAGATATCATAAAAATGAGAAACATTGAATAAGAAGATGATAGTTTTTTTTTTTATAAAGGTGACGATGGTTTTCGTGTAAGCTTAAACGGATATCATAGTACGAATGTTGACATCTGTTTAAATATTATTAAACGGTAAAAATGGAAGGGAGAGTTGGAAGAAGAGGTGTGTGGTGGTGGAGGGAATAACACTCCCTCGGATGTGGACTCATGATCAACAAGATATGTCTATAAATATTATTTTTACATTATTTGATCAAATATTATCTTAAATATCAAAGGATATTGAGAAGACATCTCATCATCTAATAGAGAAAAAAAAAACCTGAAAGACAATTGCCGAATAATAAAAACTTCATTACTTGATAAAAGACTTTATATAATATGTTCGTTTGGACAATAACATATCCTTTTATTTTAACTTAAAAAAATTACTTTAAAATTAATAATAATAAAAATTCTAATTTTTTGTCATTTTCACAAACTGTAAATATATTTAACAATAAATATAATAAAAAAATTAGGTTTAATACCTCCCTTAATCCTCGTATTTGTGTGAAAATCTCAGTTCGGTCCTCAAGTTTTGAACCGTCTCAATTGGGTCATAATTTTTGTAAAAATGCACACATTTTACCCCAACCGTTAACTGATCTCAAACGGCGTTAAGTTTAGCTGACGTGGTATGCTGACATGTTGGCTTAATCCCTTCTTGGTCCTTGTATTTGTGTGAAAATCTTAGTTCGGTCCTCAAGTTTTGAACTGTCTCAATTGGGTCATAATTTTTGTACAAATGCACACATTTTACCCCAATCGTTAACTAATCTCAAACGACGTTAAGTTTAGCTGACGTGATAGTCAGAGGACATGCTGATGTGTATTATTTAATTATATGAATTATTTTTTAAAATAAGCAGTGTTTCACGTGGCACAATGCCTATTATTTAGTTTATTTGAATTAGGGATTTTATTCATCTCTCTGAGAATCAGGGATTTTACACTGATTATCTCGTCGGCTGAAAAAATAAAGTCACCGGAAAACTCGCGTAACCAGTGCAATCAGTCTCACAGCCTTTTCTGCAAATGAACCAACTTGGTAACCTATAGATTCATCACCAACCTTTAAGCTATTTATTCCACTTATAGCAGAAGATAACTATTGCACAGTCAGATCAGTTAGCGATTGGGGTAAAATGTGTGCATTTTTACAAAAATTATGACTCAATTGAGACAATTCAAAACTTGAGGACCGAACTGAGATTTTCACACAAATACGAGGACCAAGAAGGGATTAAGCCAACACGTCAGCATACCACGTCAGCTAAACTTAACGTCGTTTGAGATCAGTTAACGGTTGAGGTAAAATGTGTACATTTTTACAAAAATTATGGTCCAATTGAGACAGTTTAAAACTTGAGAATCAAATTGAGATTGACAGATAAATATGAGGACCAATGGAGATATTAAACAAAAAAAATTATTATTTTAAATTGTAAAAACGTATTTATATATGAAAATAGGAGACCCTTTTAATAAAGAGGCGAAGTAAAAGAAAAGGCATAGGTGCATGCAACAGCATTTACTACTGCTTTTAAAATAACTGAAGGTCATCGAAATGCGTAAAGAGAAGAAGAGGAGAGAGAGACCGTATACGGAAGAGGACCATACGGCTTGTCCGACACAGCCAACTGGTGGTCCCACTCCAACTCCTATATGGTGGGCCCCACATGTCCCTCCCAATCTTTCTGTTGTTGCATTTTTTATTCTTCTCCTCAACACCTCTTCCTAACCAGACATTATAGCCACTTATGTCCCTCAAACTGACCAACCTGCCCCTACATGCCTAGGACCAACCATAATGGATTATGGCCTTAAAATAATCTATTTATTATCTTTTTAATTTAACTTTCTATTTTTTCTTTTAATTACCTGTCATTCATTTCTTTGCACTTTCATCTTTTTTTTTCAAATCAAAGAAAAAAAAAGTTGAAACTCCACCACAAAATCTCATCATCATCAAATTATGGCCTCACTTTTATTTTCCCCAAAAAGATAATATCAATAACACATTTTAATAATTGCATTATTGAAAATGTGTTTCTATGCATTTTTTATTTAAATTTTTTTTTAATAGTTTAAGACTTGTTTATAATATAAACACGTCATTTGCAAAACAGATTTACAAAGGATTTTTTTAATATAAAATTTATTTGAGGAGGAGTTAAAAACAAAGCAATTAATAAAATACTAAAACTATGATAGTTTTGGTAGGACCAATAAAAAGTATTATTTGATATAAAATCTAAACGAAACATCGTAAATGATTAAGTGCATAATTTAAGAGTGTTGGTTTAATAATTAAAGACGTGAGGAGAGTTGGCTTAATAATTAAAGTGATGACGCATCTTTTATCTTCACTACTTTTGGGTTCAAAGCTAATCAATCATTCAATAAACTTAATTATCTCTTTAAATAAACTCATTTAAATGAAGGTTAGTGTAAAAAAAAAGTGTGTGGAATTATTTAGAGGGTTTCTATATATGAAGTAGTGCTGTATAAAAAGAACACAGATGTGATTATTTTGGTGTAAGTTTGAAAAGACAGAAAGATTTGTTTCTTGTGATGTGTGCGTAGAGAAGAGAGTACAAAGTAGAAACCACCACGTGGTGCGTGGGGAGTGGGGATTGCTTGGGTGGTACTATTACGGTCAGAGTGATCATTTGACTCGATTTACCATGTATTGTTTACGAGTCAATTCAGTCTAACTCATTTATTAGTGAATAAGAAAAATTTGAATACAGTTTGAGTACAGTTCGTTTCAAGGTAAAGATATTTTGACACCTAATTTTTAACAAATTTTTTATACCGAACATGTGTTATAAGTCAATTAGTCTTTGTGTTTCAATTTTTTTAAACATTAAACACACAAACCAATTGACTCATGACATGTGTCCGGTATTAAAAATTTGTTAGAATTTGGATGTCAAAATATCATTATCCATTATCCTTCGTTTTATGATGCATTGGTGAATAAATAAATTGACTTACTAATTTACTTAATTATAATTTTTTAAAATAAAAAAAAATTAAAAATTTTCTTTAATTTAAATTTAAACAAATTTACTCTCAAATACACTCTCATAAAATGTTTAATTAGTTTTAAAAATAAAAAAACTTAAATGATTATTTCAAACAAAAAATATAATAAATATTCTTTTATAAAATTAAAATTAAATTTTAATAAAATAAAAATAAATAAACAAATTAGTGAACTAATATAATTCACCACGAATTCCAAATTTAAATAAATTAAATTAAAATCTTACAGTATAAAAAAAATATAATTTTTTCAAATCCAATTTTTTTTTTTTTAAATCCAATTTTTTTTTTAAATCAAGTTGACTCGAGAGTTATAATTGATATTCATATCTATTGGTGACACAACATAGTGACAGAGATAAAGGGTAGGGTAAAGTAAAGGAGTGGAAGGTAAAAGCAAATGGCAAGAGTTGAGAATGTTGGAGAAAGAGAAGGATAAAAGAGGAAATGTAATACATAGGTGTCGCTGTCACAGAGACCCGGTTTGTCTCCTCGGAAGTGGATCTTCGCACGTTAGGAATACCTATGTAAAGAGACTAATGTACCCAACCCAACACAACACATATGCCTTCACTCCTCACCACCCCAACCCAACCCAAATTATCTCCACTGGGGTAACTACTATTACTTTCTTTTCTTTTTACAAAATATTTACAAAATTACCTATATATAGAAATCTTTAATGGACTAAAGATTCAAACTTGTGTGTGTGTGTAAGATATCAACTTTATCTTTACTCATTACATTGGTCTTTGTTTGTCTTGTTACTACCAACTATAACTATTTCTTCTCTCTCTCATTTGGTGCAGGCACTTGATTGGAAGTTGGAAATCAACAAAACTTAACTCTCTTTCTCTTTCTCTTTCTCTTTCTCTGCGCTACCTCTGGTTTAAATTTTGTTCTTTTCACTCAGGGAGTTTCTTCTCCTTCCTCCAGTTATCAGCTTCTGTAGGAGAGAGGGGAGGGACTGAATGGTGCGAAAAATTTATAATGCGGTTGCCTCATTTACCGTTTAAGCCATGATAATGAAGTTTTCCTCACTTGGGTGTTGTGCGAATTGGTGCATTTGTTTAGAGGTTTAGGCCGTTACTGGATCTGCATTTGGGGTGCCGGAGGCTTGGGAAAAGGTTGAACTTTGATGGTTTTGAGAGGTGGTAGGTGTGAGCCACATGAAGAACTTGAGGTGGCACAAGCAAATTTCCAACAGTGGCAAGTTGGGGAGAAGGCTTTCACTTGGGGAGTACAACCGCGCAGTGTCATGGTCTAAGTATCTGGTGTCTCCGGGGGCTGAGATAAAGGGAGAAGGAGAAGAAGAATGGAGTGCAGATATGTCTCAGTTGCTCATTGGATCCAAATTTGCCTCTGGCAGGCACAGCAGAATCTACAGAGGGGTTTACAAGCAAAAAGATGTGGCAATTAAGCTCGTTAGTCAACCGGAGGAGGATGAGGACTTGGCTGCTTTTCTTGAGAAGCAATTCACTTCTGAGGTTTCTTTGCTCCTTCGATTAGGCCACCCAAATATCATTACTGTAAGTTTATCTCTCTTCAACCATGTCTTTTCTATCGACATGGATTCATACAATGGGTTCATAGTCATGTTTTTTTTTTTGCATATTTTGTCAGAAGTTTGATCTCGGGGAGGATGTGTAAGAAATAACATGAACTGGTCAGAAGTCTCTTAAACTTCGTCACAAAATATCATGACTTTACCAAAAAAGTACTACAAAATGAAGTATTTTGTTTTCTTGATTTGTTGTTCTGTTCTTGTGTCTGTCTTATTATTAATATTGGCATAGAATACGAGAGATAATTCTCTTGCTTACGTTGTTAGGAATATTTATTGGTGCCTTTTGAGAGGAAGATGCTGGCCTTCATTCTTTGTCTAAATGTCCAATTCTCATTTATTCTTCACCTTTTGAGGATAGCTTTTTTACCCCTTTAATCTTTTCGGTGTTTCGCTGATAAGGTCGTTTTTGTCTTGCAATTCTAACTAGGCGTTGTGAATTTCGTGAAGGAACTAGAAAGAACAAAAAAAACAGTTATCTGCAAAATGAAGTAATGGATTAGTTGGAAAAGTGGTGCAATAGGCTTGCGCTTATGAAGTTAAAACTGCCAAAGGTGCTTTCCAATGCCTTAGTATATCGTTGCATTCCATTTATTGAAAAGTTGAAATTGAACATAAGAGCATAGGTTCGCCTTTGATTTAGGCTATTTCTTTAGCTAGTCATTTGATTACCCTCTCACCCCAATTATTCCAGAGTCTTGTGGTGGATCTTGTTGTTGATCAAGTATTGAGTTTTAGGAGCTCTGAGAGGCAAGTGTTTTAACTGATTAATGCTTTCTCTAGAAAGTTGATAATGGCCTAACTAATACAGAAAGCAATAAAAGCAGTCATTAATGCTTAGATTTACTCATTTTAAAGATTAGAGAATGTTTGAAATACAAGATTTCTGGTGCTGAATATAGAGACACTTTTATTGATGATGCAGTTTATTGCTGCTTGCAAGAAACCTCCTGTGTTTTGCATAATCACTGAATATTTGGCTGGAGGTTCACTGGGAAAATTCCTGCACCACCAGCAACCAGATATACTTCCACACAAACTTGTTCTGAAGTTAGCCCTTGACATTGCACGGGGGATGCAATATCTTCATTCTCAAGGGATTCTTCATAGGGATCTCAAATCAGAGAATCTCCTCTTGGGGGAAGACATGTGTGTAAAGGTAGCAGATTTTGGTATCTCATGCTTAGAATCTCAGTGTGGCAGTGCAAAAGGATTCACCGGAACATACCGTTGGATGGCGCCCGAAATGATCAAAGAAAAGCATCATACCAAGAAAGTAGATGTGTATAGTTTTGGCATAGTTCTATGGGAGCTTTTGACAGGAAAAACACCATTTGACAACATGACTCCAGAGCAGGCAGCATATGCAGTTTCCCACAAGGTTTGCATCAGAATTTACTTAAATTGTTTCACTCACACTCTTATTGTATCTCTTAAAGAAAATAAGTGCTCATTGCATTGACTTGTCTCATAATTAAACATCATATTTACCTAAAAAATTGGTGGTGTGCACATGTTGCCTTCTGTCTCAATGTTTCAGTTCTTAGTGGTATAATAGATTGCTTTATTAAAATCATTGAATGACTCTAGGCATATTCAATCACTAAATTTATACGTGAATCTGGTTAAATCAAGTGATGTTCTCTATCTGTTGTCAAAGGGGAAAACAACAGAATGCCTTACCAGATATTTTGTAAAGAAAAATACTAGTAAAACACTTTCAAACAGTATTTTCTGACACATTTTCTCATATAGATTGAAATTCATGTGGGTTCCATTTCTCATTTGATGAGTCTCGTTTTCAAATTAGTTGGACCCACAAGAACTTCATCCCGTGGAGAAGAACGTGCTAGAGAGAAAATGTGTTGGTAACACTGTTCATTGTTGTTAATTTCATGGATGCTGTTAAAGATCTAAATACAGTCAAGCGAGCTAGAACAAGAAAAAGAAAATAGTTAGAAAGAACTTGAGCACAGAAAAGAGCTTAGAAAGGAATGAAACTCCATCTCATCAAAGTAGATTTTGTCAATATATCATTATAATAGTACTATTGAGGATCTATTTCGCTCTCTATTATTCTAAAGTTGTTTTCTTACTGATCCTTTTAGTGGGAACAGTTAGCCATTGTATTATTTGTTTACACGTATATAACATGGGCATGCATGATTATTATCTATGTAACAAAAGTTTATCTTGTTCCTCATATTAAAATCTTTAATATCCACCTTTGTATGCATATATACATATATTTGTATGTTCGTTTTCACTATTTCCTTTAACACTGTCATGTCTCTATGCATTCTCTATGCATGCACTTGGCTATATAACCCCATTTTGATGGTTTATGTGCCCCGAATCTTTCTCAAGCGTGTTGGCGTGGTGGGCAACAATTATTCTCTGTATATGATCTTTACAGAACATGTGGTTGTGTTTGTGATATGATAGCCTTGTTTATCCAAGCTCATTTACAACATTGAATTACGATGATAACATTAGATTTTTCTTCATTTTGCCTGACATCTGCATGATGGTTACTTTTCCAACATTTAAGATATGGCATAGTGTTAGATACAACATTATTTATGAAAATCAATGATTGCTACCACCTCTGCTTCCCTGTCACATGCACACCACATCACAACAAGCTGCCACATAATTGACTCACTAATTGACACAGAAGCTTTTATTTTTTTTCTTTTTTTTTTCTCATTTTTCTGATATTGCTTCCAACCAATCACAGATGCACGAAACATATACATAGTCCATTCCAACTTTTCTCGTTCATTGTCTTTGCACATGCTTCACTATCCTAGAGATATTCTTTGAATCTAAAGAATGCTTAAAATATACATGCCATTAAGTAAAGGCGGTTTATGTTTGTACTGTTTTGCCTTTGATATGTTCCACGTACAGGACTCATGAAACTCAGCAATATAACTTCATATTTCATACATATGTTTTGGAAAATTTAACTTTTTATTTTATAGTTTTACAGTATCTACAAGTAAAATATCATGTTGAGTTGAATATGGTTTAAGGCAAATTGTTCAACAAACTATATATGTCTTAGATGATAATATAAAAATACTTTACACCATTAATATATATAAATTATCTAAGCTATGTTTGGATAATTTTTTTTTTTTCCAAAAACAAAGAAATGGAGTAACCCTTATGTAAACTAAAATCAACTTGGGTATAATGTTTTGTTAATTTGTCTAAAAAAGCTAACTTTTAACTTAAGCTAACCCTTAGGTTTGGTGGGGGGTTTTATAACTAAGAAAGGTTCTCTTATGGATTAAAACTTGCAAAGTTAAGTGGGGTTTTGTATATTTTGTATGAATGTTGAAACTGAGTTTGATGGATTTTTTGTGCATGTAGAATGCAAGACCACCATTGCCATGTGAGTGTCCTTGGGCATTTAGTGATCTGATCAATAGATGCTGGTCAAGCAACCCAGATAAGAGGCCTCATTTTGATGAGATAGTTTCCATTTTGGAGTTCTACACAGAATCGCTTGATCAGGATTCAGAGTTTTTGTCAACTTACAAACCAAGACCTAGTAGTAGTAATAGTAGTAACACCATTCTTGGGTGCCTCCCAAAATGCAATGCACGCCATAAATTTGGTGCCTGCAAAGCTTAGCATTACTAATGGATGCTATTATTTCTCAGTTGTGTGACTATCAAGAATTGTATTATATCAGAACCTATAGGAAGAAAAAAGTTTGTTCAATTAACAAATGCAATTCTCTTCCTCTTCAAGACTAAGTAAGAAAAGACTAAACATCTGTTCCATCCATTTCTATAGTAAAGATATATCAATTATTAATGGCTAAATGTATCTTCTTTTTTGACCATGGATTCTCTCTTTGATTTTTTTGGGGTTAGATGTGATGTTTAACCTTTCACCTAATGCATACAAGTTATAGTAAAAACTGAAAAATCGTGTTGTTCAAAAATGATTATGCATTGTTGTAAAACCTGAAAATCTGTGGACAACATGACAAAGGTGAGTCTGCATCAATTAGACCAACAACTACTTTGTTACGTGAGTCACCTATTCTTTTTCTCTCCACTAATTCTTCTTACAGATAGATGTGCTTTTTAACAAACTTTTTACTTTTAGTTAAAGTTCAATTTAAATTGCAAAACTTTAAGTGAAGTTTATGAAATGAGAAATAAGAATTTTTGGAGTTTTCAATAGTTTTTAACCAATAATAAAATATGTTTTTTTTTCGTCTCAAAATATTGGTTTCTTTAGTTATTTTTTAATTTTGACAAAATTTTGGTTCATTTAGAACTCAGTGTAATTTTTATAAATGAAGTAGAAATTTAAATTTAAATTTATGTAACTAAAATATTTATTAATATGAAATGTAAAATCTTAATGATCTCCACTTAAAATTACTTATTTTGCATGAATATAAATACAGATTAGATATTAGGATGGCTTTCAAAATTAAAGGGTTAATTGTTTAATTAGGCAGATTATGTTAGCTTTTGAAGTTTTTTAAGATTTGATTTGATTTTTTTTATCATAACCTTTCTTTAACTTATGTGTACAATTCTAATTTATAGAATATCACAAAATTTGAAATAGTATTCTCTTTAAGACAAATCTCTCTTTATTTTTCACGTAGTTATATAGAGCATAGAAGATCATGCATGGGCCAAACCCGTCTCTTTCAATCATTCGGTGATTTGAAAAAAATAACATCATAAGTTTAAAATGGAAATCTAGTAGAATTATTCATGTTGGATAGCAATCAAAACTAATAATTCATGTTGGATGAGAGCCAAACAAAGATATGCGATGTTTCAAGATAAAAACCTTTCTTCCTCTCTTAATATTCTCTCTTCTTCTCTCTCTCTGATAACAACATGTCTATTTCTTTCGTATCCCTCATCAGGTGTTATGATCAGGGAATGAGTTTGATTAGGGAAATCAGTTTTGCACCGCTCCTCTCCTAGTTTTCTATTTTCTTTTCTTTAAATTTTATAGAATTATTATTTTGATGTATTAGATGGTTGTAGACATGTGTTTGTCTTTTTAATTTTATTCTATCATATTTGTATTTGGTATTATGGGAGCTTGATTGACTGATTTGTGTCAAGGATTTTTACTTCTCACATTAAGAAAAAAATTTCATATTAAATATATTGGTGATTTCTTTTGTGATTATTACTATCATCTTCTATTAGACATATTTGTATGTTTAAAAAAAATTTTTTGCTGCATACTTTGATATATTTTTTTTTTGTTGTGTTGTTGTTTGTGATTCAGGAAAATACAATTATTGTGGTTTTAAATAATACAAATTATCATTTACATAAAGGTGAGATGAAAGACTTGTTGTTTGTGAAGAAATTGCATTTTTCTGTCATTGTTATGTTGAAGCTGAATTTTATGTCTAATGAAGAATGAGACTTTAAGTACCTGACAATATTAGAAGACAATGTTTATAATCACATTGCTAATGAGACATTTATCAGAACTTTATCAAAGAAGATTGAGTCTTTGTATGCTTCTAAGTCAGCTAATAAATAATTGTATCTATTGAGTTGCTTGATGAATTTAAGGTACATGGAGCAGTCTTCCATCTCATATCACTTAAATGAGTTTCAAAGACTCTTAGATTAGGAATGATAGTCAATTTTGATAGTACAATTTTGGGATTATGACTATTGAATACTTTGCTTGAGTCTTGGATGATATTTGAGCTTTAATTACGAACTCAACCCCTAATGGTATTTTTTTTTTTCAGATGATAAAGAGTGATGCTCTTAATGAAGAGATGAGAAGGAAGACACCGTGGTGAAAAACACATCTCTCCAAATACCATAGAGTTTGACTCACTTCACTTGAATAACCATAAGAGATGAAACAAAATAAACAAACAAATATTACAACCACCTCCCTTGACACACAGGGAGTGAAAACACACAGCTCCCTTGAATAACTTACAATAGATGAAAGAAAACTTCCCTTAACTGACCTTTAAAGATAGTTCCCCTTAGACCATCAGAATATTAGACCATCAATGCCTATTACAAAATAATAACACAGAAAGGTCAACTCCCCTTACCTATTGATGAACTACTTTGATCCTTTCTCTACGAAATTGGAGCAACACCTCCCTTCTCTACCCTTCAAAACCCTCTACACTCGCAAGGACAACCTCTCTCTACAAACATCGCTCTCTGTAACTCAATCTAAACACCCTTTCAAAAGACCTCACAACTTTCTCTATAACTTAGATCCTAACCCTTAAATCTCATTCTCTGTTACTAAATTCTTGCTCCCTCTTCACAACTTTCACTCCGATGACGAAAAACTTCATTTTCTCACCCGTATTTATAGTTGAAGTTATAGGGTTATTGTAACACTATTGTAGTTGTACTACATTTTACTGTAGCAACATTATAGTTGTACTATATTTTTACTATAGCAGTATTGTAGCTACACTACATTTTTACTGTAGTTGTACAACATTTTTACCGTAACAATATTATAGCAACATGCCTTTCACGATGGTATATTATTGTAGCATAAGTATTTACTGTAGCATCATAGGTATATATTGTAGCATTTAACTGTAGAACTATACATAATTTTTTCTGTACTTCTAAAGAAATATAACATCTCAAATGTAACTATTTTCAAGGGTCTTACAAGTCAAACTTCACTTGGGTCATGGCATAACAATTTATAGATTTGGTCGAGAGGCCCACAAACCATCCTAGTACTGCACCCTTCAGCGAAGTGGGAAAGACTTTACACTAGATGGCATCATTTGTCGTGTACAATATTATTTAGATGACAGTGTTGACTTGTTTGTTTGGGTCGAGTAAACCATCATACTTCTTGATTAATGGCATCCTCTAATTCTCAGGTAAAGGAGTCTCCATGATATCAATTGCAAATGGCTACATTCCCGATGTGTTCATTATGATCGTGATAGGTCATGATATTTGCTTAAGCTAATACTGTTTCCTTGAACCGTTCAATTTATTTCATTGCACAATTGTTTGGTTGGTTGGTCCGGGTTAAATGGGGATAGATGGCACAGGCTCCCTCGTTGCCCTATTTTACCTTATAAGTGCATTCTCGACACACAAAACTTTCAATTCCTCCTAATACTTCCTTTTCATTACATTTATCTCTCTCGTCATTCTCTCATCATCGCCATAGGGTTTATATGTTGCTCCTCTGGTGCCTCTTCTACCAGTATACTACATTTCTCGTCATGTGTCACGTGGTCACCATGGTAATAAAAGAAATGCTCGCTCGGCCCCACAGTGGTTACCAAAATGTTTCTACGGGACCAGTTAGGCACTCTTAACTACTTGAAGGCTTGGTCTTTAGGTCATTTCATTCTTTTACTTGTTTGGTACAAAGTGTCTTCCAATCATCTTGGACCACTCGGTAGTACTTGCAGAAAGCACTCTAATGCTTAAGCTAGTAGGTATCTAAGTACAGGGGTATTAAATGCAGTAATTAGCTACCTTACTCAGACCTCTTATTTATACTATTTGTAATGGGTTTTTACTTACCATCGACCTAATTATAGTACAATTGTGTCTTAATATATACTACTTGTAATAGGTTACTTACCACCAACTTAATTACGACCCAATTATGTCTTAATATGGTTAGTNGACTTATTTTCATTAAATTGTTTTTAGATTGGTTAATTGCATTGAATGTCAACCAATCACTCATTTTTTATGTCAATGATCAGTGTAACTCATCGACTTATAGACTAGTCCACTACTCTTAGTTGTTTGACATATACGTACTATACACAATTAAAAATTAAATACTCAAATAATATTTAAGTAATAAGATAAAC
>NC_028355.1:5863922-5931822 GCF_000741045.1 Vigna radiata var. radiata
TAATACACAAGATATGCAAATCAAATACCTAAATACGTTTCAAGAATTATTAGATATAATTTATGAAGACACTTATATAATAAGTTAGGGTGAAANAGGTAAACATGACTAGAAGTGTTAATTTAATCCTTGGTCTTGAGGTAATCCCAACCCATTATTAAAAAAGCCCTATTTTAAGAAGCCTCTCAAGTAGGGGGCCAGAAAAAAGCCCCAACCCCCAAAATCCCCTCTCAAGTGGGTTAGGGTCAGGGTTAAAGTGAGGTTAGTCCCACTGCAAAACATTAATTAAATTTTAGAAATAATATAATTTATATATACATAAATGTATTGTAATTTAGTCTCTCTCTTAAAAGATTCAATATTATTAATTAAATTAACTAACTTTCCTAACACTCATAAGGGTAACACATAAATTGTTAGATTCAATTTAAACTCTGAAATACCAAAAAGCAATAATTAATAAAAAGAGACTTTTTGTTGGTCTTGGTTTATCCTAAAAAGACGAAGTCTTTGATAAAAATGAGAAAGTTGTTATTCTATTTTGTTATTGTCAGGTATAAAACAAAATGATTGTATATGGACAATTAATAATACAGATTTAAGCAGAAATAAAATCTATGGCTCTCACAAAAGGAAGCCAAAAATATGTGCAGCCGATAGATGCTTTCCTCCGTCAGAAACTCGTGGGTTGGCCCTAACCCATAGAGTTTTTATAAATATTTTGACCCTGTGGGATTTTTTTATGAGGAACTTTTTGGTCCTGTGGGTTTTTCTAGTCTTAACCCACGTGAGTCAGGATCAAGCCATATTAGAGAGGCCAAATTGTAAATATACAGGGGTAAAGTAGGGGCCAACTTATCAACCACATAAAGTTTTAGGGACTTAATTGGAACTAACTTTTCTTAAGAACAACTAGTGAGATAAATTCATATTTTTCAGGGTGCAAAAAGTACTCCACTCTCTTTATAAGTAAAATCATTTTGAACCTTATTGGGTACTGGGCCTTTGCTTCGTTCACACCTCAAAAATTTCATCATACCTTTTTGTTTGTAACGTGGAAATGTAAATGAGTTAAGGAAGTAGTTTGAGATTGCATGTGCCGAAATAAAAGTTATGAGAAAAAAGCTTACACTATATTCTGTGTGAAATAAGATATTCGATTAAGGGTTGTTTGGTTAAGTTTTGAAAAGTTAGTGGTTGTTGATGGATCTATTAAATGTTGTATGGGGTGGAACGAGTGGAAAACCCTTTAAAACTACAACAACAACAAAAAAGCTATCACCATTTCCAACACCTTCCACAAATGGTTCCCTATGCCACCATTACCAATCCCTGTTTTTTAGTCATCACCAAACACCAACAACAAAAGCATCCTATGTCATGATTTACTTCAAATATTCTGGAAACAATGTTCGAGAATGAAATTAAATGGTTAAATTAACTCCAAATTATCCATTTCAAAATATGATTTTATCATTAAAGATTAGTTCCAAATTAATAAAAACTTATTTTAAATTATATGTTCTGAAATTGTTTTTATTTCTTTATAAAATATCTAGAACTACTATTTTCATCTAGCATGTCATAAGAAAGGAATATTGAAATTTTGGGGGTGCAATAAGAAATTTGTGAGCAAGAGGCACAGGCCTATTCAAGCTCGCTAGCCTACCGCTAGGTTGACCCATTCAATTAGATTTTGAGTCTTAGAGGAATTCAACTTGAATGAATGGTTCTTAACCTTGTAAAGATTCAAAGTTTATAACCCTATCATCCCTTTATCATCATTTATTATTGAAGTATTCATGGAGTGGAGATATAAATTAGACTACTACATATATTTTTCACGTGATTGACTATGAATTAGATTTTTTAAATTTAATATACATTTAATCTAAATTAAAATAGATTAAATATAAATTTTATATTCATCTTACCTAATTCATATTGAATATATTTTTTAATAACAATTTTTAATTTAATTTAATTTGCATAATTTTTTTTAAAATGATTTTATTTTTTATTTGAATTGGTCTAATTTGACTTCAACTTCGCATACTTTGGACTTAGTCTCACCAAACAAAGCTTAACATTGATTTAGTCTAGTTAAATTCAATTTGACTTGGATTTAACTCTATTTGATCAAGTTTGACTTACGCTCTATTTAGTCCAATCAAGTATATCCTAAGCTCGGTTTAAAATTACTAATATTAACATGGGTTAAGCTCAACCCAACCTAACATGAATTCACCATGACCTAGTGCAAACTAATCTAGACTCAAACGGGCTTAATATTATCTTGACTTAAATTACACTTATGTATGATCCAATCGAACCTAACATAGGCTCAACCCAACCCGAGTGACAAGAGTCAACTCAACCTATATTGACTTGGACTTAGGTGGACCTAACTTAACCATTTGTAGGTTTAAGCTGAATAACATTTCTTGACTTAAACCCACATCGGCATGGGCATGACTCAACTTGACTTATCATGGACTTGACCTAACTTAACTAATTAGCACCCAACCCAATGTGAGACCTAGCTTGAAATGGACCTTACTCGACCTGACTAGAATATTGTTTCCTAACTATACTTTATTGGACCTAGGTTAACCTATTTTGGTCAAATATGAGCTTAGCCAAACTAGGTTTAACATATTCTTGAACTAAATAGGTCCAATGTAGGGCCAACATGACCTGACCAAACCTAAACTTGGCTCGATCTGAGTCAGATTAACATAGGGTTAGCCCCGAGTCGACCTAATATGGGCTCTACTCAACATGACCTGAAGTGGGCTAGACTCGACCTAACTTGGCTTAATATGGGTGTGGCTTGAATCTAACTCGTCTTAATCAAACCTAGGCCCGACCTAACTTGACTCAATCTAAGTTGGCCTATCTCAACTCAATCTAGTTTCAACTCAATTAGGCTTAACGTTGACCCTACTTAACTTAACCCAACTTAGGCCATACTTGATTCAACTTGACGTGGGTCTTGCTTGAGTCAACTTGATATGGACACTATGGGCTCTACTTGACATGGAATGACTTGACTTGGTGTTACCTGTCTCATACCAACATGGATTTGACTCAACTTGGCTTGAATTAGGACTAGCTTGTCTCAACATAACCACGTTGAATCATCTTAGCCTTGGCCTAATGTGGACCTAATATAACCTTAGCCCAACTGGAGTTAACTTGACATGGGTTTGACTTGACTCAGTGTGGTTCTGATCTGACATGATTACCTAGTCCTACCTATTTTGACTTGATGTGGTCGTGACTTGAATATAACCAAACTCATCCCGATACACTACTAATCCTGCTTGACTTGGCCGGACCTTAATCCAAATTGACTCGCCCTAATTTAGACTCAACCCAACTCAGCTTAATATGGTTCCAACCTAACCTGGCCTAACATAGTCTAATATGGACTTAATTTAATTTAGGCCCAACTTAACTAGTTTGAAATAGTCATAACCAAACACGTCTTAGCCCACATTTATTTGGCTTAGACTAATCAAAGGTCAATTTGAGTTGTTTAAGATCAATTTGACTTGTCTTGAATCTTGGCTTAAACTTAAACATTTCAATTTGATCCAACTTTGCATTACTTAAGTGAATCTAACTCAACATTTTATAAATTGGATCCAACTCGAATAATTAACCCTTGCTTGAATATGATCCAATCTAACTTCCATAACTTCAGTTCTTGAATTCACCTTGTCTCACATTGACTTTTAAGTGTTCAAAATCCACAAAATATTATCCAAACCAAATACAATTAATTGAATTCGACAAAAATTAAAAAAATATATTTAGATTTGTGATTATTTTATTAAAATAGATTAAAATAATATGAATTTAAATAATTATTAACCGAAAATATTTATATTTTTTCACCTTTACACTAGTGCAGAAAAGACCTTTAATGTCACCCTTTAGATGTCCGACCCTCGAAAATCCAACATAAAAAATGACCGATGGCATTTTCCGTAAATAAAACAACTAATTAAACGTCGATTATGGGGGGTCCGACTTCTAAAGCCAATTAGACATCTGTTGTGGAAGAACCGACTTCTAAATACTCAGCCTAGAAATCTAAAAGGTCACTTTTTGACTCCATTTAGACATCTGATCCCGTCACTTCGACTTCTAAAGCCATTTAGACGTCTGTTGTGAGGGAACCGACGTCTGTTGTGGGGGGAACCGACGTCTATAGACGTTTGCTATGGGGGGAACCGACTTCTAAATACTCATCCCAAAAATCTAAAAAGTCACTTTTTGACTCCATTTAGACCTCTAATCCCATCACTCCGACTTCTAAAGTCCTTTAGACATTTTCTATTGGGGAGGGGATACCGACTTCTAAATACTCAGCCCAGAAATCTAAAAAGTCACTTTTTGACACCATTTAGATGTCTGATCCCGCTACTTCGACATCTAAAACCATTTAGACGTCTGTTGTGAGGGAACCAACGTCTTTAGACGTCTGTTGTGAGGGGAACCGACTTCCAAATATCTGCATTAAAACACTGTGAATGCGAGGCAGCAGTTACGCGCACTCATTGTTCATCATCTTCCTTGCGTTTTCTCTCAACGTGCTATGTTTTTCAGGTTCGTTTTCTCACTTTTGCACCGTTTAAAATTAATTTTACTCCGATTACATTACTCTTTGATGAATTATCTTTCATTTGAACCGATTAAAATGTGTTTCCGTTGGGTTTTGGTGTAGTTTTGCTTGTGTCCTTAGGTGGCGTTCTTGGGCGGCGATTTCTTGTATTTTGCACTCTTCCAATTCCCTCCACTACATTTTTAAAACCATCCAATACAAAAAAAAAAAACGTACAATCCATTCTCTTCAACTAAAATATAAAGTTGTAAACTCAAATCACCATGAGCCAGGAGGAATCCAAGAGGTCTCAAGCGGAGAAAGATTCAATCAAATACGGCGAAGTTTTAGACGTTTGACCTATAGAGTCTGACGTTCTATTAACATCACCCATAAAGACATAGGATAAGGATAGATGTTAAAAACCTAAAATAACATATGTCTAAAGTCCTTTCTGTATTAGTGTTATCTTTAAATGTAATGTACAAAAATAATAATAATCCTATATATGTTCTTTAGTGTCATTAATCACTTTGAATCTCTTAGATCACATATGAATTTAATGAGTTAGGTACTTGCTATTTGCTATTTGCTATTTGGTTTTTGTGGGACACATTCTTTTATTATTATTTTACGGTTATACTTATTTTTAGAAATTTTTATATAGCCAACAGTGACATTTTAGAGAAAGAACACATACATATTTTTTTCTTAGCTAAGCTAATTTGTCCTTCTAAGTAAATAAAAAGCACTCATTATTTTTTTCTTAATTATTTTCAGTTTACGATCCTTCTTAGTAATAGAATATTATATTTAACTAATAAAAATACATATAAAATAATAAATTTTAGAATTTTAAATGGGAGTATGAAAAAAAAACTGTCAACGTATCATTGTAAAAAAAATATAGTAAAAGTAAGAAATTTAAATAAAAATGATCACGGGCATACTAGGTTGTAACTCCCACAGCCTTTACTGTGACTTCTTTAAGCTTTATCTGCTTTAAACTCCCCTCAGTTTTTCTCCACTTCCATTTGGATCTTAAATTCCACTTTTAACTTTAAAACAAAGTTACACTTTCTACATTTTTATTTCAATTTTTTTAAGAAATAGAGCATCTGTGCTTTTGTTTGTACAGTGCATCTTCAACCTGTCATCTAGTTCCAGTTTTTACTTTTTCTTTAAAGTAAGTTTGCATTTTTGAAAAAGTTTAAGCCATCAAGCACTTGCATCAGATCAGATACACATGCTATTCTTACTTTTCAAAATTAGATATTGTAGTTCAATCTCCAACTCTGTATATAATTTATTTATTTTTAGTCTTGGTCAATTAAATCCTAAATTTAATATAATCATTCAAAATCCCATAACACAACTTGAACCCAATCTCCAATAAAAGTTTATTATTTATGGATTGTTTATAAGTGCAGATTGATTGAATTACATATTTGACCTTGATTTAGAGATGGTTTTGCATAAAATGTGAAGAAAGACGAACCTCAAAATTTGTGGTCCTATTCCCCACTCATTGCTCAATTAACCAGAAAAATATTTGCACGTATGGGGCAAAGGAAAACGAAGATGAGACCTAAAAACCACCCACCTTTATGACTTCAAAACTCTCACAACACAACACAAAATGGATTTTCTTCTTGCTGAAATGGGACGAAGATGTATCGAACGTCTCTCCATTCTCTCCATTCTGTACTTTAGTAACAATCGGTGTATGGAGGGTGATATGTAGATCTTTTGTAATTCAATAGTAAGTCAAACTAACTTTACCTCCAAATTAAACCCATATTTATAAAGTTTATAAGAATCTGACTAATTAATTTACTTTTTAATGATTATTAATGCAAACCCTAACCACTTAACCATAATGGTTGTAACATTAATTACGCCTTAACTCTACTCAATTATTGTCAGAACCAAGCGATTGTGAGATGCTTTTTTATACGTCACCCACTCGGTCTTTTCTATCCAGTTTGTCACTATATCCGATCGGTCAGTTATAATTCTATAGTAACATATTTAATATTTATATTACATTTTTTAAATATATTAATATCAATATATTTTAAATATAAAAAAAACACATAAGAGAGAGAATGAGTGAATAATTGAATAATGGAATTGAAGTAGGCATATATAAGAGGGATTTACCCCTATAATGAGTTTACTATTATGGTGTTGATATGGGGCTACAAAATCAAATACTCTTTTAGTGTTGTAAAGTTCAAACTAAGATGCCCTATTATTACATCATAATGTTTTGCGAAAGCAAAGGAGAATTTGAAAGTAGGATTTCGTTTTCAACCATGAAAGTAGGTATATAGGCTTCTTAGAATATAATTTTCCCATCCAATCTTACATTAAAATTTATATATTATTATTATTAATATTATGCAACTGCACGCGGGGACGCTAGTTATTCCCTTCACATGCTATCATAGTCTTCACTCAATGCTATGCTATTCTTTTCCCTCTCACGGATTCCTTCACACCACAACCAATGATTGTAATTTAGTCACTATACTAAAATTCCACTTCAAGTAATAAAACAATGTACAATGTACACATAAATAATCTTGAGTATATAGTTAAATAAAATAATGCTGAAACATCCAAATAAGTAAAACACACACAATGTGAAATCACAGTATAATAATATAAAATATCTTGTATGAGAATTTTCAGTTTTTCTTGGCAACAGACAACAACTATTAACAAAAAAGAGGTTTAGAGTAATTTCCTGACTGACTGTGATTGCCAATCTTTCTGCATAACCTGTTTTCCAATCTCCGCAAACTCATCACACCGATGCCTTTACAAGTAAAACAAAAATCTAATAGTAAGTAGAAACTGAATTTAATCCTTATTATTTGTGCACATTTTCAAGGGGCAGAACGGTCCCGACAGAAAAGTGCTTCTGACACGTGGCGGCACAAGGTGAGTTGACAAATAGGAAAAAAAAAGACAGAGAAATTAGAAAACACGTTTGGCGTGGTTGGGGAGAAGTCAAGTTCATATGCTTCCCTCCTTTTTCTGACATTACAGTTCTGCAGAATTGAGAAACCCTTTTTTTTTCTCCGTCAAATTATTATTTTCATTACGTGGGTGGCGAATTCCCCGTTTTGCCCCCTTCCACCATTACCGTTCTGGTCTCTGTTTCATTCATTTTTCTTCTCTCATACATCGCACCAAAAAAAGGTATTCTGTTGAGTTTCTCTTCTTCTCTGAGTTCTATCTCTATATATACGAACACTCATTCCTCTGTCTCTCTGCAACCGACAACCTTTGCTTCTCTTCACTTATGCCTCATTCTTAAGGTATGTGTCCCTTCCTCTTCTTTTTTATTCTTCGAATCGCTTATTTTTATGCCTCCGAATCCGACGAGGAAGAAAAAACCAAATCATAAAATTAAGCAAAAGCAAAATAAAACATAACCCCGTAATTTTCTCTGTCTTTTTGTTTTATTATTATAATATGTATCTTGTTTTGTATGCCTCCGTGCAATCCGGTTTGTGGTGAGTTTTTTTTTTTTTTTTTTTTTTTTTTTTTTTTTTTTTTTTTTTTTTTTTTTTTTTTTTTTTTACTTTTATCTTTCTTTGCTGATAATTGTTTCTATTTTTGTGACAATTGTTTCTGTATCTCAACGTTGAGGTTTCTGCCCGGGTTGTGGGATATCCAAGGCTGACGAATTTTGACTCTTACTAATCTTGGGTTTAGATGTATGTGTTTTGAACCGTATTGGTTTGTTAACTATTGTGTCTTCGTTAATAAAACGGTTTGAGTTAGACAATTGTTTTGTTTTTCTTTTGTGTGATGTGTTGTGTGTTTTCTTGGTTTGGATTGGATCTGGTTGTTTGTGGGTGGTGTTGATTTTGTGGACCATGTGTTTGATGATGATTGTAACAGGAGCTTTTATTATATCATGGAAGAGTTGAAGATGACAGGAAATGTAACGAACGGTGTTCATGATGAAGGGGAAGGTAATGAGATGAATGTAAAACGTGATTCCCCTTCTAAGGAAACCTCGAGTCCGGGAAAAGTTGAAGGCGATACTGGTAATTTTGGTGTTGATGGGGAGGTTGAGCCCTCCATTGAACAGCTTTATGAGAATGTGTGTGACATGCAGAGTTCGGATCAGTCACCGTCACGGCAAAGTTTTGGATCTGATGGCGATGAGTCTAGAATCGATTCGGAATTGCGCCATCTAGTTGGAGGACGGATGAGGGAGGTAGAGATAATGGAAGAGGAAGTTGGGGAGGAGAAAGGGCAAGAAAGGAGTTCAAGTAGTGAAATATCTTCCGGATTGGATGGCTTGACCACTGATAAGAAATTGGATCAGGTGAATGAGATTCAGGAGGTTCAGCCTGCAGCTACTAGTTCTGGTTCCTCAGTAAAGTCTGTTGAGGCATCGAGTTCACGGGTGGGACCTGATACGTCGCCCAAATCAACAGCCAAGGGAAAAAGTCCTGCCCCAAAACCAAAACCTCCTATGCAAAGAAAGAATGGTAGACCTTCGAGGAAACAAAGTAGTGGTGTTACTGGCGTGAAGAATTTGAAGAATTCTCCTTCGGGAAATAAGTCAGTATCACAAAAACGTGTTGAGAAAAGGGCCGAGTCCGCATTGGACAGACCTGAGAGGGCACCGATATTACTAAAACAAGCAAGAGATATGATTTCATTCGGGGATAATCCTAATAAGGCTCTTGACTTAGCTCTTCAAGCAATGAAACTGTTTGAGAAGTTAGGTGATGAGAAACCGAGCTTAGAGCTGGTTATGTGTTTACATGTTATTTCAGCAATATATTGCAGCTTGGGTCAATATGGTGAGGCAATCCCAATTCTTGAGCGGTCAATTGAGATTCCTGTTATTGGGGAAAGTCAGGAACATGCCCTTGCTAAATTTGCTGGTCACATGCAACTGGGAGACACCTATGCTATGCTGGGCCAGCTTGAGAATTCAATTAAGTGCTATACCACTGGATTAGAAGTACAGAAGCAGATTTTGGGAGAGACAGACCCAAGAGTTGGTGAAACTTGTCGGTACGTGGCTGAAGCTAATGTTCAGGCTTTGCGATTTGATGAAGCGGAGAGGCTTTGTCAGATGGCTCTAGACATTCATAAAGCAAATAATCCAGCTCCATCTCTTGAAGAGGCAGCTGATAGGAGGCTCATGGGCCTTGTATGTGATACAAAGGGAAATCACGAAGCTGCTCTTGAGCATCTTGTTCTAGCCAGCATGGCAATGGTCGCTAATGGCCAGGAAGGGGATGTGGCTTCTGTTGATTGCAGCATTGGAGATGCATACTTGTCTTTGTCTCGATATGATGAAGCTATCTTTGCGTATCAGAAAGCATTAACAGCTTTCAAGACCAACAAAGGAGAGAATCATCCAACAGTGGGATTTGTCTTTGTGCGTCTGGCTGACTTGTATAACAGGATAGGAAAGATAAGGGAATCAAAATCATATTGTGAGAGTGCACTTAAAATATACGAGAATCCAATTCCTGGAGTTCCTCTAGAGGAGATTGCTAGTGGTCTTACAAATATTTCAACTATCTATGAGTCTATGAATGAACTTGAACGGGCTCTCAAGTTACTGCAGAAAGCACTGGAGATATACAATGATGTCCCTGGTCAGCAAAGCACAATAGCTGGAATTGAAGCTCAGATGGGAGTCATGTACTACATGTTGGGGAACTTTTCTGAATCTTACGAAACTTTGAAGACTGCTACTTCAAAACTTCGTGCTATTGGAGAAAAGAAATCATCTTTCTTTGGTATTGCCCTTAATCAAATGGGACTTGCCTGTGTCCAACGGTATGCCTTAAGTGAGGCAACAGAATTATTTGAAGAAGCAAAGAGTATTTTGGAACAAGAATATGGTCCGTATCACCCAGAAACACTTGGGGTATGCAGTAATCTTGCTGGCACATACGATGCAATTGGCAGGTATTCACCTTTTTTCTCTTCCTTTTTGGGTCATTTCCTTTTTTTCTATTTGCAGATATCTTTTCACTATTAGAGAATATACACCACTTTCAATTTACTGCGACATTAAGAAGGCTAGTAGTAAGACGATATGTTATATATTAATAGTCTGCCTAATCCAGTCACGCCACTCAGTATGTTAATTGAGTCATGCTCATGCAACTCGTGAATATAATGACCGATTTTCATTGTGGCATTCATGTTGAGTAAGTTCACTAGTTCAATGTCACTTTCTTTCCTCTAAGCCATTACATTAACAACATATAAACAATTGCATCTTTGTGACATTAACACTATGGCTTAGAGAAAAGAAAGTGAAGGGGGGTATAACATTTTTTAAGTTAGAATTGAAGAGAAAACAGAAGGAAAGAAACTTGATTTTGGCTTCTAAAAGTAAACTTTCTCTCCTTTCCTCCTTTTCCTTTTTCTTTACCCAAACAAAAAAAAAAATGCACGATCTTTTTTGTTTTTTTCTCTTCTGTTTCATCTTTCTTGGCATCCAAATGGACAGCTGAGTTTTAGATTTCCACAGAATGGTTAGCTAGTTATTCTCTTCTCATGGGGTTTGATATTTTCTATTTCAGAATGGATGATGCAATTCAAATTCTGGAGTACGTTGTAAGCGCGAGGGAGGAAAAGCTTGGGACAGCAAATCCTGACGTGGATGATGAGAAGAAAAGGTTGGGTGAGTTGTTGAAGGAAGCAGGAAGAGTTCGGAGCAGAAAAAACAGATCACTTGAGAACCTTCTTGATGGCAATGCTCACACTGTAAACAATGTTGTCATCAGGGCCTGACGATGATTTCTACCAATGACTCGTAAAAGAAAAGCTATGCTTTACAGGAACTCAAAGTAGCATATGCTGAAAGGCTGCAGAGATAAACCTGCAGTCTGGACAGTATTAATTTATTGGGTATAATTGAATGATTGAATAGTGTTATCATTGATGGGGTAAAATTGGAAGAGTGTAATTTTTATGCTAGATTATTCTTATTTAAAAGTTATGTTATTGTTTATATGATATTATGTAAGTAATTATGGTGTATAGATACTCCCCTTGTTTGTGTATACAACATTTTCCCCCTCGTTTCACATATCAAGAGAAGACTTATTTTTTCAACCTTTGTTCAAGACTCTACATTGCCGATATTAACTTAATAATGGAATAAATAAATGATTTGTGGTCTTGCCTAAAATGTCCAAAGAACACTTATCATAAAACTAAATTCGATTAATCATATGGCTCCAGAGCCTAGTCTTTTTCTTTTTCTTTTTCTCAAAAGGAAACTGAATTTATATGTCTATTCGTTTGCACTTTTGCAGACACTTGGTTTAACGTCTACATTTCATGATAACATTGCTTTCTGTAATCCAATACAGTAGATTCCATAGAAATGTATATTACGAGATATCCAGATAAACTCAGCATGCTTATTTATTAATTATTTATGCATCAAAAGATAGAATTTATCACTATATTTTATTTTGATATGTTTCACTTTCATTTATTGCATTGGAAAGATACAAACTTTTCTCTTTTCTAATTTTATTTTTAGCATCTACTTGACAAAATATAAACTATACTTGTTCTGTTAGTCTACAAGATATATCTATCAAAGACCACAACTCTTATCATCATTTATTAGGCATTTGAATTAAACACGTACAGAGATGCATGAAATTCAGTAATACTTCTTAGAGTACATTTACTTTTGAAATATCAAAAGCAGATGCTATTTATTTAGGACGTAAAATCACACACAGACATGGAACAAAACAGCACAACTTAAATAAGAAACTTAGTAATTAAGGTTGTAGAGGTGCCAATTCAAAGTGCCAAGTTTGAGTCATCCATCACTGATGGGTTGAGAGAGGGATAGTAATGGGTTCAGTGACATGAGTCACATGCTTCCAAAGCTTGAATTCTCCCTTCACAAAATCATAGTAACCTCCCAACAGTCCTATGGTCTTGTTCCTTATCCCTCTTTCAACATATGGATATGTCCTCAGGTTCACTAACGAGTTATTCACTGACTCCTGCATCACAACATTACAAAATGGTCACCATTCATTATTTAATGTTAAAAGCATGGTAGTTGAATCAAAATTGAAGTACATAAAACCTTTTCACAGAATTTGCATTGGTCCTTGAAATCATAGCCTTCATATTCTTTCAGAACGGCCAGTTTAGCTGGCAAACCAATTTTCACCCAATCATCTATGAAGTCACTGCACATTTCAATTGAACAGGGTTAAAACATGGCTAATTGGAGACTTGTTCCATCCTACACATTATATACACTTTTAATTTAACTCTTCTATGAAAAAGAAGGAATTAAAATCTTGAAATTAGCTATGTATTTTTAGTATAGAAATTAATTCTCACAAGGGGGCAGAATCATCTTCTGGATGACTCATAAGCCTTTGGATTCCACCGCAGCGACTGTGGCCAATGACCAGAATGTTTGGTACCTGTAAAGCCATATGGTTGGTCTTATATACGTTGAGATTCCTCTATGCATTAAAAACCAAAAATGAAGTAATTGGTTTTATAAGAAAACTATAATAAACCAATCATCATCACCTTGAGAGCAGTGATAGCATACTCAATGGCTGCGCCAACTCCACTGTGCCTTAGCTGTTCAATGAACAGAACATGACAGTGAGAAATTTAACCACTTTTGTTTAATTTTAAGAATATATGGAGAAAGAATTTCAGTAATATAATTTAAACTTCAAAGTAAAGTAAAAGTCTTGTTAACTAATTACCTAAACTCCATTTGATCTCCATCACAAAAAATTTCACAAAGCTAATAGTCTTTTCAATCATACAAACAATTCATGACAGAAGTGATAGGTTTAATTTGGGATTATTCTTATATGACATTAGTTTATCTGGGGATGTACTGATTGAAGAAAACATGTAATTTTAGGGTATATAGGTTGAGAATATGAGAGAAAGTGAACCTGATTAAATGGAGGGACCATGTTAGCAATGTTGCGGACCATGAAAGCTTCTCCAGGTTGGAAATGGAGGATAGTTGTAGGACTCACTCGAGAGTCAGAACAAGCAAACACCAGATACTACACCATATTCAGAACATATCAAAATTAGAAGATCAAAAGTGCTGAAAAATGGTGATAAAACTTGTAACTATTCATCACCTGGGGGCTTTGGCCATTGGCAAGTTTGTTATACAGATCCGGGTTCTTACTGCAAGATATAAATAAACAAAAAGAAACATGAGAAATTGTTGCATATGTATTCTTTTGCATCAACACAATAATCAAGAGTTGAATTTGAAGTTTACTCGAAATTGTTGATCTTGAAGTAAGTGAATCCGAGTATGATTCTTTGCAAAGCAGGGTCATGATGTTTTTGTAACTCAGCTATCACTTCTTCAACTTTAAACTCTTCTTTTTCTCTGTAATCATCACGTATTCGATTCGTAAACTCGATTCGTGAACTCTAAAATACAAATTTATTACTAGCATAACTGTGTATCTCATTATCACAGAGTCTTCAAAGAATTTTAGTTCATCATGGAGTGAAGTTAAACAAGTTTAGAATTTTCTTTTATTTATTTAAATTTAAGTATAAACTTATTTTTAAAATTTTGTAGAATAAATAAATAAATATATTTCCGACTTAACTGTTACACATTTGCACTCATTTTAATTTACTTTGTTTTTCGACAAATATCCTATATATTATGTACAGATTTCGCTACACTTAAATATAATTTTGATGCACTTAATTTTGAAGGACTATTATCTGTGACTCTCATTGATATTTTAATTAAATTATATGCATATTTGACTCTTTTTTTCAATTTTTTGAATAAATAGTTACTTTTTATTTTTAAAATTAAAAAATTTAGTTCTTTACATAATTTTCCTTTACCTAAAACCCTTAAGTTTTACCCTTTTTATTAAAAATTCCTTCCAAATTAAACAGATTTAAACCATCTCCTTAAAACTCATTAATCAAAACACTAGATTTTATATGAAGTAAAAATGAAATAAATAAAGAAAACTCAATTTTTACCCTCTTTTGACCTTCGTCTCTCATCTTACAAAATCATACAAATGTTATCAATTGTCTTCTATTTATAAACTTTTGAAAAAAAAATCACTAAATATTGGCAAAAATGACAATTTAAAGGTTTTAAATAATACAAAAACTTACATAGAGACTAAATTTTGCCAAATTTTAAAATGAAGAGACTTAAATAACTGAAAAATTATAGAAAATGAGCACGTTATATATATATAAAGAAAGAAAAACTACAATTAAACTTATATTTTTAAATGATGAATTTTCTAATTTTATTTCTCTAACTGATAACATATGATTCAAGTTAGTTTACTGTGCATCATTAAACTAGTTTAAGGGTAAGAAAACAGTGAAATAAAAGAAAATTATTTTCATGTGATTGAAGTTTATAAATAATTAATTAACCTGAGAAGCTTCTTCAGCTCTTCAATGGCCACTTCAGATGTCTGTTTTGCCATAGTTATCTCTTCTGATCTGCAAATTCCAAACAAGGCCATCAACAAACCATTTCATTATTTAAGGATTTCTGCAAACTTAATATAAAATATGTTTCAACGCAATGTTTTTGAAAAATTTCCAGAGTTTTCTTTATTGAAAAAAATATATATTTTTAATAAAAAAAATTCAAAATCACCTGTAACTTGTATCTATGTATACATATTAGCATTGCATGAAATAATTGCATTAATTACATTGGCTTTGAAATTAATCACATCTTTGTTACAAGAGTCATTTCATAGCATAGTATTTTTTATTTATTTACTCTTTATTTTATTTTATTACATCATTATTAAGATCTCTTTACTACTACTTTTACCAGTTATAAGATACACATTAATATTTTATCTTCTCAAGACAAAGAAATATTTTTTTATTCTTATGACTAAACATTATATTTAATATTTAACATCCATTTTAACAAACTGTTCTTATAAAACTTAAATCTTAAATTTATAATTCTAAATATGACATCTGCAGTAAAAATGTACTTCTTGAAGGTTTTTTAAATCTTTAACTTGAAAAAAAAAACTTGAAGAAATTTATCATAGAACTACAAATTACCATCACTTTCTTTAACTTAAAAATAAAAAAGTCTATAATAGTATAGGAAAATATCATTTCCTAATAAAAACGAGAATTTTTAAGTAAATTCAAACAAACTTCTGCATAAAATTTATTTGAAACATAGTCGAGTAAAAACTATATATATAAATACAAGTTTCTTGAAATTATTTATTATTGAAATGTAGTATGTTTTCTTTTAAATGATAGAACACGATAGATACTACAAAAGTTAATAAAAAATAGTAATAACAAATTAAGGGAAAATAAACTCAAATGCAGAGTTGAGATAACCCTATGAAACAAGCAATATTTTTTTTTTTCACCTTTTCTTGCTCTGAAAAGATATTACAAAACTAAGAACTAATTTGTTTGAGAGAATTTCTGAGAAATGAAAGTAACAAAGTTTTGGTTGTGCTTTTCTCAGTTCCAGGGTCTCCTATTTATAGCTGACAATAAAGATGGTGGGGTTTTTCTTATGTTTTTTTTTTCTTTTTAGCACTTCCTTTATTTTATTCAAATAATTGTTTTCTCTCTCTAGTGATTTGACATTTCTAGTGGAATATGAAAATGTCAAGAAAATAATTTTTAAATAATATATAGCATTTTGAAAACAATTTTCACACACACCGTCCATGAAACAACTCTACCCCTATGATAATAAAAGGTAGAAGCTAGTGACTTTTATAGTTGAGATTGAGACCATGATGATATGGACAAGTTTTAACCCTTTTTTCATAAAAAATGTTTCTTTACGAATTAAAATAAAAGTTTTAAAAAATTATAAAAAGAACTTTTATAGATTAATTTGTACACAAATCCATTTTAGCTTATAAATAAGTATATTGTATATTTCTTCATACTTTTCTATCCTAAAAATTCTTATTAAGTATGACGGAGATTTTGTTTATGATGAAAATTATTAGTAAAATTTAAGTTAAAAAATGTTATTAAAATACATTAAAGATGCACATTATCTAATAAAAAGTAATTATCAATTAAAATTCATAGATATTATAATATTTAGATGATAATAAAATTTGTACATGCGGATATCCGCGGACAAAGTTCGTTAAGGATATTTAGTATCTGCAAGCAAGAGGTACCGCGGATAGCGGGTAATTTAATACTCGCTCGTTAACGGGTCGGGTACGGATATCACATTATTCGTACTCGCAGGTATCTGTTATCGGTTTAAAAAACGAAATTTCAATTTTACCCATTACTTTTTTATGAATTACAAAATAAATTAAAATATTTGTTTTTAATTTTGTTTTTGTTATACGATGTAGAGGAAGTAATTCTTCTCTCTCAAACTTCCTTTCCCTTCTTCTTTCTTCTTCACTCTCAAACTTCATTTCCCTTATTCTTTCCGCCACCTACTAACAACAAGAATCACCGTCCTCAACAATGCCGTGAGGACCTCACATTGTCGCTGTCATCACAGCGTTTACAACTTCTTCTTCCATCATTCACGGCTTTGCCCGCGGCCAGTAGTGGAGCCAACCAGCAGCAGGTGATCCCATTCCAGAGCTTGAGAGGTTGAACCGCATCGAGAACGGCGACGAGAGGCAGATATGAGATAATTTGGTGCAGATCTGAGATCCTTTGGTGCAAATCTAGGGTTTATAAGTTTTGAAAAAAAAAGGAAAATAGAGTTTGGGTTAGAACTTGGGCTTGAATAATAATATAGGCACTGTTAACGAGTATCCAACGGATATCTGCGATCTGAAAAAAATTCACGGGTTTTTTTTTATGCGGATACTCGGCGGGTAGAGGGGCGGGTAACAAGTATATTTTTTATGCGGGTCGGGTTCGGGTATTACACTATCCGGNCCGAACCCGACCCGTTGTCATTCCTAATCATATAAAATATTATAAAGGAATTATACATATTCAATAAAATAGAATAGTTAATAAGACAAGAAATAAAAAGTTACATTATAGTTACACAAAACATAACCACAATTTAATTTTATATACACACTAACAAGACAAAATTATATACACCACAACTAGTATAAAAGAAACTAAATGTTTGTTGCACCTCCATCCAAAGCTTGCTTTACATAAATATCATCACCCTCTACTCATACCCACCAAATGATTATCGCCAAAAAAACAATGCACCAAAACACCCAAACAAAGAACAAACAAATAACATACATATATATATATATATATATATATATATATATATATATATATATATATATATATATATATATATATATATATATATATATTTTATACATATGTCATATTTCACATAAAACAAACCAAACATCTTAATCTTGCCAAAGACCTAGACTAGACTGTTTGAATATAGTATGAATGTCGAGCTATGGCGAGTCATGCACTTGTGGTGGCATCTATTGCTTTACAGAGTCATTGCCAATGGGTTGCATCCTACCATACTCACAAGGTTAGTCTGTACCACGTCTTAGGCCATACTGGAAGCACCCAGACTAAGACCTCCTACTACTCTCACAACATGTATCAATCCTCTTTAATTGAGAATGAATAATCATTAGAGTGTTAGGATAACCTTGAACACTTTGCTCCCTACATTCATACCAACAACACTTTGGTACAAACATTAAGAATTCTCCTTAGAACTCTTACAAACCTCACATTCGTCTAATCATATGTTCCAAACCATACCACAGATCATAAAATAAACTATCATACCATTTAAAACTATGCACATAAGAGAAAAGAAGTTAAAACACCTAATAAGACTCAGAATCACTTGCCCAGCACAAAAAATAACCTTAATCCGTACGCTACACTTATTGGCCCAAAACTAGGTCCATATCCTTTTAGGCCTAAACTAAACTACTAGGCCCAAACCAAAACTATGTCCAAATATAGGATCCAAATAGAATCTCACATTACCAGGCTCATAATATAAAGCTTAAACTAACATATTCTAATATTTACAAAAGAAATCATAGACTAGGTTTTCATACATTCCTTAGCCCAAATGAAATCAACTTGGGCATGCTCAACTTAAGTGAAGTTCAAACTTCTTGGATCCTTTCTAATCATGGCTAAGGCGTTTGTCATCAAAGACTCCACATAATCAAACTCCTGATATAACTCTAACTACATAAAGATAGATCAGATTAATGATCTGAACACACCCTCATGAATACAAAAGAGTAGAAAATCAAATTGAGTTACATAAAGTCACATGCAAACCTTTTAAAGGCCACATGTAACATGATCGAGATTGACTTAAGAAAAATAATATAAAGAAAATTTATTTTATTCACAATTTTGATTGGATAGATATGATACCTTTAATATCATATCTGAAGTTCTAAAATAAACTTAGATCTTTAAAGAAATCTGACAAATAGTGTTAAAAACTTAAAACGAAGATAGAAGAGATATAGAGAATTTTGTTTTAGAATGATGAAAACTTTTATAAAATAAAACTAATTTTTATATAATTTAACTCATTTTAATATAATTTAACTTTGTAATAATAAAATATTTGAGTATTATTTATAAAATCATTACTATTCTTAATAAATTTTTCTAAATCTTCACATTTAACTTAAATCACATGCAACATTAATTTCACATTCACACTATTCTAGTTAATTTTGACCATATAAAGTCTAATGTTTAATCGAAGAATATTCAAATATATCAGCACTGATCAAAATTATCCCACTCTAATGTTCTCACCAAGTTAGCTATCCAACATTATCTTTTGTTGAAAATTTATCTTCCAATGTATACTTAAAAAATAAATTTTTATTATGAATTAAAATGTCCCAAGTTCTACATTTTCCATGATATTGCACATTTTGGAAGTCCCTATCGTCTGCCGACCACGTGTTTTCAATTTTTCATGTCATGTTAGATTTAGTGGCAAAAAAGGCAAGCATATATTATCTTGTATATGTGCAATTATTTATTTAATCAATTTCCGAAATACATATATGCCTTATAATTAATCTATTGATTAATTAACTAATATCAACATTATATAAAAATTAATTATATTTGGTATGTTCCATTTTTCATAAGTAAAAAACAACAGTAAACTCGTGGGTCTCGTTTCATGTTCACAAAAAATTTAATGCAGACGCAATAATATACATTCTCGCAATCCACGTTTGGAACGTTTTATTTGGTGAAGTAGAATAACTTTTTCTTTTTCTCGATGTCTGAAAAATGATTTTAACGATATTTTTATGCATTACTTTTTAGAAAATTATCATCTTTCTATATGAAGTCAGTATAAAGGTACAGAACTATGTGAGCAAAGTGTTTGACTAAGAACCAAATGTTAAAATCAAGTACAAACACGTGAACAAAATTATTTCTTTATTGTTCAATATGGTTGAAATATCTTTGTAATCTTAAACAAAAAAGGAGTGAACTGAATTTTTTTAATATGATTAAAACTAACAATGCACACTTTTAATATGAACAGAAACTGATAATACACAATTTTAATATGATGAATATCTCTTGCATCAATTCATTACTGAAATATTCATATAGTCTATCAGCAGAATAAATGAGAAAGTTGAACTCAATTCACATACAGAAGTACTCATTAATAAGAAAACTAACAATACGAGGAACCCAAAGTTATCAACACATAATTTATTCTAAGATTCTTTAACTAATTAGGCTTAAAAATGAAATCATAATTAAAGATACACCTAGTTCAAAAAGAGCCCACGAGAGGAGATAATTATCACTTAATTAATAATAATAATTGTTTTGGATACGAGATCGAGTCACTTTCAAAACTTACACAATTTCTTCTTTAGAATTGTCTTGTAGATGTTCAGTCTAGTCTTCGTGTCCGTTCTACCGTCTAGAGTGTATCTGTTAAAGGTTTTCCGATGCTAAAGTCAACAAATCGTTCATACAGAAGTTCAATGCAAGGGTATTAAATGCACAGTAAATGTCATCACATACTTCTTACCTTTGACATGTATTTATAGTTTTTTATGAGCTTGAAATTAATGAAGTTCTAATCCTGGCCCAATCTCAGCACAATACTCCTAATTACCATTACCTTTTACCTTAATCCTGGTAAGGAAAACCTTTTTATTGAATGTGGTCAGACGTCCTTAATAATAGTCGTTCAGTCATGCCTACTGGTTCGACAATTCCCTCGTTGCTTCAGCTGTCTTCTTCTCTAGAACTGTCCGGTTTGATTGGTGTGAGATATTGTGTAAAATCGTCTAACCCATACAATACAATAATAATAGTAATTATTATTATTATTATTACTATTATTATTAACAAGTTTTTCTTTCAATATTTTGCTATTTTTATGATAATATAAGATTTTTTTTTCTTGAGTAGATAATCGAGTTTTAGATTATTAATATCACTTATGTAAGCTAATAATTAACTAAAAATTTAATTTAATTAAATTTTAAGTATTCAAAATATCTTTTATTTTTGCCTAAGAACTTTGTTATATCATTATCTGGATAATGTGAATGTTACTTTTGTTTTCTCAACTTCAACTTGTTCATCAACTTATTTCTTCTTCAATCTTGGTCTACTTTTCGCTCAACTTACTTTTAAAGGAGAGAAGGAATAAGTTAATCGGTTGGCTAAGAAGATTGGAGAAAAAAAAGTGAGATAGAGATGAGAAAATAAAAGTAATGGTATTGGAAACAAAAAATCAAAGAGTAAGATCTTTACATACAAATGAAAAAAAAAATATCACGCAATAAAACAAAAGTTATTAATAAAATTTTAGTTAAAAATATTCAAATCTATAAAATTAATGACTGATGTAGTTTTATTCAAAATACGACACATCTTAAAAAAATTAATTGAGATGAACCAAAACCTGAAAACCTAATTTAGATTTTTGAAAAAAATAAGAATTAACGAGAGTTTAACTTTAAAATTATTATTATAATTATAGAAATAAATATAAGTTATTTACATAATTTTATTATAAATAATTATTTTAACTTTAGAAAATGATTAAATTTAAAAAGTGGCGCAATATCTATTTTCAAAATATGAATAAAATTGATAAAGTAACAATTTTAATTTAAAAACAATAATTATTTAAAGGATAAAAGTGAAAAACAAGTGTACCAACACAATGAAGAATCCTCCTCGTATTAGTATAGATAATAATAGTATAGAATATCGCTAATGTATAGTGAAAATTATTATTATTATTATTATTATTATTATTATTATTATTATTATTATAGTATAAAATTAAAATAATTTTGGAATTTTATTGTAAATAATTTGTATTTATTTTTTAATAAAATGGTTTAGTTTAAAAGAAATGGTCTGGTCGAAAAAGGGTTAAATTTAAAGAAATAATCACTTAAAAATATAAAATTTATAAAATAATTATCTTAATTTTAAAAAATCATATATTTAAAGAATAAAATTAAAAAACAAATATGAACACCGAAATGAAGAATCATTATAGTAGTGAGTGTTCAATTTTTTTTATCATAATAAAAAATGATAAAATTATTGTTATTGTTATTATTATAATATTGAAATTAAATATAAATAGTTTTTATAATTTATTATTTTACAAGTAGTTTTATAATTAAAAAAATAATCAAATTGAAAAAAAATTAAAGAATTGATAAAATAATTATTTTAATTTATAAATAATTTTATTTAAAAGTAAATTTAAAAAATAATTATATATATATACGATCACCAAATTTTATACACATTTAAAAAAAAAAACTTATTATGTTTAATCGTACATATCAACTCTTCTTACCTAGATTGAATCTAAGATTTTCTTAGCACTTTCATAAATCTAATAGAAATGGAATCTAACAACTCTCAATCTATATCAATATCATCTTCTATCAAAATCCAATAAAAGAGACGTAAAAATATAATTAAAACCTTTTGGTAAGAACATATAGTGCTTACAAGAATTGACAAATGAAAAGTCAAGGTTGTATAATCACCAAGAATTTTTCATGCATTGTGCTACGTCGACTAAATTCAACAAGATCATAGTGTAGCTGAAAGTTTAGCATCCTTTTAGGTGAAAAGTGTGTTGGTCCGTGAGTCTAACTTTTACAACAGACAAATTATTAGCTAATAAACGTTGAAATTACTAAGAGAAAGGTACACTAATAGATTATTTATATGTATTGTATTGTGTATATTTTGTGAAAAGAAATTATTTATCATTTACTTTACTGAAGTTAGAAACATGTAAACATCAAAACTATCAACTTGCAATTAGATCAAGCGTTGGATATGTACTAAAAAAACTCAAATATTTTTTTTAAACAATTGTAATAAAGTCTTGTGGTAATCAAGATTATTATAAACTTTGGTAGAATTGATTATTTCCATAGTCAATATAACTGTATACTTTTGTAAATTAGTTTAGGTTTAAATAGATATTTGTTCCTTCAATTTGACACATATTTTTTAGTCTTCTTAGAAAATCTTGTTGGAAGTCTCACATCGACTAGAGATAAAGTTAATTCATAGTATATAAGTGGGTGCAAACTTCACCTTACAAGTCGATTTTGTGAGGTTGAATTAAGCTTAAAATTCACTTCTAACATGATATCAGAGTCATCATTAAAGCTTATATCCTAGCAATGTTTATCCTTAAAGCATATTTCTAGCAATGCTTGCTAGACATATTGTTTCACCCGCTATCACCCCACTCATTAATGTTTATAGGAAAAAAAATTTATGAGTGAAGAATTACATAATTATTCATTAATTACAAAAGAGTTTATGTATCCTTTTTGTTCGTCAAATAAATCGATCATACAAACGAAGTGGTGGAGAGAAGAAGCAACATCATTTTGTATACGGAAGAACTAAAGAAAAAATATTTAAAAAACTAGTCTCTACCTATTTTTTAAATGGTTAAAAAAATCAAAGACTATAAATAAGTTTAAATCATTAATTTTTATTGAAAATCTCGTATCAAAATTAATTTAGAGTATATAAATAAATATAAATTTCATTTTACACATTAATTTTATAAAATTAAATTAGACTTAATTTTTTTTAATTAATTAGTTTGGTTTAGTATTTTTTAATCTTAATTCTATAATATGTTTTCTAGAACCTCGAAAGTCCATCAAATTTTATAAATTTATAAAATTCGTTTCAATCTTAGCATTCTTACACTACAAATCGATCGTAACTCAAACTATAAAAAAGTTGATTATAAGTGTATGTTAAATAAAATTTTACAAGTCATTACATTTTCATTTAATCTTTAAAATTCAAAAAACTTTTATGTTAAAATAATGTTTTAAAATTATAATCCAAATCAAGACCTTAAATTTAGAGGTATTAAATAAAATATAAAAAAATAAATATTCCGATAGGGATGTAATATACAGACACAAGAGTGGGTAAGATGCACCGCTACTAATTACCTAATCCATACAAATATCTAAATTCTAACCTAGGAAATAGTCCTCCACCTATGGCACTTGTAGATGGATTCTTTAATGTTTCTGTGTATTTAAATTAGCAATAAAAGAGATTATCTTAATGTACTTAATTATTGCTATAATCAATTGAAGAAACAAGTTTTATGCTTGATTACGTCAAAAAAGAAGTAAACTTGTCTGAATTAATTAAAAATATATGATTTTTTTTTGTATCAAATAGTTTGATAAAATAAAAAATCATTAATAAAATACACAATAACGACATAAAATCTAATACCTAAAGTTTCAAACTTGCAACACGTTATAATTACCCTTTAACATTAAAATCATTTTCCCGTGATATTAATTATATCCAAACATATTGAAGATTTTGTATACAATGGTACTGGAAATGACTAAATATATAGGCTTTTTCTTTCTACACCCTATCATTTTCTTCTCGCACCCTATCATATATTATATAATTATTTTCTTGCCCTTTAGTTTTATTTGAAAATTGCGTGGGAAGGAGACCTGAAGCGTGATGTTAGTTTGTTGTCATGGAGGAACTCAGCTCCGTTGATGGCAGGATGAGTTTTATTGTTGTGTTTTGATGTTGTTAATACAGCTAAAGTGTTACTAGTTTGGAATATATATATATAAAATAAATTATAAAATGTGTTAGGATATTATATTTTATTAATTAATTTATTAAAGTGATATAATTAATTATAAAACTAAGAATATATATGTCATGAAATATTTACTTTTTAGAGATCATAAACAATATTTTAATTTGTTGAAAAATCAAATTAAAATATTAAATCAAATTAGAAAATGATTCATTATCATAATTTATTGAAGAAAACCATGAAAACCCAAAAGAGTGGTTTGCATAACTAAATTTGAGTTTAAAAATCGATTACGTGTAGAGACGGTACTCATAATGTGTGTTCGAAGATGATCTCCTTTAATTTAAACGCACACACACCCACAACATTTGTCCGAAGATGGTCTACTTTAATTTAAGAATACGCATACGCACACACACACATAAACACACACATATTTAAATTATATATGCAACTCACTAATTACATGTTCCTTCGTTTCACTGTCTACAAGATGAAGTCATCTCTCTCAACACCCTCAATGAATGGTATCAACAAGGTGTCAATATCTTTAGTCAAGTCCCTAATGTATTTTGCAATTGTCATTAGACACCTTGTGGAATACTACCACATATTAAATCTATCCCACTAAAGACTAACATTTGCCCCAATAAAAGGTAGTTGACACACCTACTAAATATATGAACCTCTTTCAGTTTCTTACCATTTGATATCCCAATGTGTTATTAAATCATCAATGAATTTAAGATATCTCCTTTACTTAATTAGCCAACAAATATTTTTGTTCTATTTGAGTTTTTTCTTAAGATAGATTTTAAATAAATAAGTATTTAAAAGCCTACAAATAAAAGTTAGTTATTCATTCAAAATTTTAACTCTTTAAAATTAGTTTTTATAGAGAAGATTTTTGTTTTTGTTATTTTGTCAAATTATAACCTTTAAGAGGACGTTGGATAAGAATCATTGCGGACTGATTGAAGTTGAGTTTTATTAAGTAAATAATTCCCTACTAAGATTCTAATTCGTTTAGAACATTATGTTAGATTGCTTTATGTTTCATTTATAAATACATGTTCTATTGATGATTGGATGATTAAGATGTTATATTGTTTTTCTGATTAATGATTGGATGATTGAGATGCACATTATGCAGGTTTGTATGTGGTTGGAAAAGGTTATGTAGGTTTGTTTGTGCTGTGAACAATTTATGCAGGTTTGTTTGGTTGGATAAGAAATACAATTGTGCCTGAGATTTCCCTGGATCTTACTAAAGGCTTTAACGAAGGCTTTTTCCCTTCGGTAATTACCAACGGCCTCTTGTCCTTCGGTAATTACCGAAGGCCAAAGGCCGTCAATAATTGTTAGCGACAAGAGATTTACCGACGGTATCATGGACGTCGCTGAGCCGTCGGTAAATGGTCATTACCGATGGCTTCTAGCTGTTTCCGAAGGATTATGGCTGTCGATAATGCCCTTCTGTTTTGTAAACACATGTATGTGTACTATGTTATGTGTTATATGTGTTCATTTTTATTGTTAAATATGCACATATTGTGTTTGTCACATTTGATGATATATTGTGTTGATTGATGCATATTATTGTGTTTATGAAGTGACTATATATGTGCATGCGCAATATATGTTTTTGGTGATATAAAAAGCACATGCATAAAGGCATATCTGAATGACTTAATCGATTACAGTGTTGTGATAATCAATTAAGGTCATAAGACAACTTGAGTTTTAAACTGTGGCAAAACAACTAGTTTTGAATCGATTACATTAGTTGGTAAATTGATTCAAACTTGTGTGTTTGCACATATATTTTTCAAATGTGTTGTGATGAGTTTTGGAAAGAAAAGTTTTCAAAAATCTTCTAAGTGTTAAAGCTTAGTCGATTACATGGCTTATGTATTTAATTATGTTAAGATTTGAAAACTGATTTATACTTGTCATAACTACTATAACGATCATATTTTTAAATATATTTGACTAAGCATTTAATGAGAATCGATTACATTAATTGAATATTCAATTATGTTCTTTGACTGTTGTTAGTCTGTTACATGTGTTTAATGTAACTAATCATTAATATAGTAATTGATTTATTTGCGTTAGAATTGAGAAAAACTATATATTGACGCATTGTTTGATTTTCTGCAGAACAATTGAGAATTACACTTTCATATCTGATTTATTTTCATCTGAGAAGTTTTACAGATTGATCAAAGGCTCCAAGAATCAAGAACGAGAAGTGGTTTACAAATCTTGAAGAATTCTTGAGAGGCAAACATGACTGGATTGAAAAGACGAATCGTTTCTGCACAACTGAGGTTCTTTCTGTTTGATTAGGAGAAGAAGACTTGCAATCTTTGATTTGTTGTTCCCTGTACGTGTGGTGTCAGGAAGAAGAGTGGTGTACTCTTGACTTTGAGAGGGGATATCTCAAAGGGGTTACTGTGACAGGAATAAGGTCTTTTTTGTTGGCAGGTTTTGTTGTTCTCTATTTGATTGAGAGTTTGTGAGGTGTTTACATTTGAGAGTTGCTCTGTAAAGCCTTAGCTGTAATACTCTGATCATTATAGTGAATTGCTCTCCAATCTAAGGTTGATTGGGAGGGTGATTTGACGCAGGCATTGAGGCTGAACCAGTATAAAAATTGAGTTTGATTTTCTTCTCCCTATCTCTTTGCATAATCGATTATATTCTGTCATTGTTTTTACACGTATACTGTTACATTTCACACATATGCTTATGGCATAAGAAAGGTTTCAAGAACCGTACCATTTGCAAAAAAGATTTGAAAAGTGCTAATTTTTATAAAACACCAATTCACCCTCCCTCCTCCTCTTGGTGCTGAGAAACAAAGCTCATCAATTCTAATAATTACCCATCAAGATTTATTTAAGACTTTATGCTAAAGTGGTTCTGATTCAATCTACACTAGAGGAGTGTCTCTTAGAGATCAGGTTCTTTAGAAACAATCTGTGTGATTTCCCAAGGGGTTAAGGGTTGTGATTACTCTTGTATTGTAAGAGATTAAGGTTGTTTATCTCTTGGGTTGCTATATTGATTTTGAGTGGTGAAAGGAGTGCATTGAGAGGGTTGTCTCTATATTTCTCTATACTCAATCAATTATAGTGGATTCCCTTCAACTAAGGTTGTTGAATGAAGACTGGATGTAGGCTTGTGATAACTGAACTTGTATAGATTGTTTGTGTTGATCTTTCTCTACTCTTTATCTACTTGTTGATTCATTACTATTTGTTTATTGATTTCAAGAAAGCCAAAAGCTTATAAAGATTTTGAAAAGATCATTAAAAAAGGTTAATTTAATTCACCCCCTCCCTCTTGGCTTAAGATATTTGGCCTTTCTTTTCTTACACCATCTTTTAATTAAAACATTAACTTCTTATAGTGAAGCACATCTTAGTTGATAAGTTCTTTGAAGGTTTTAAGTTCCTTCTAGTCTTATTATTAGGCCACATAATTTAGCTTATTTGCTTTCTTTATTTGCTTATAGGTTAGTGGGTGTCCACTTGCCTTTCAAACTTAATTTCTTTTGAGAAGTTTGGTGCAATAGGGCTTAAGATAAACTTTGACAAGGAAAGACTTGATTTTTAAGTAATTCTTAGTTATTGACCTATTTTTTCAAGATGTAAGCTTGAATATTCTTGCAACCTTAAGTCTCTTTAGGAATTTCTTTTTGAAAGCAAAAGGTATCTTAATCTAAAATCCAAAAAATAAGATGCATAAACATGTTTAGAGATCCTTCTTACCAAATTGGTAGTGACTCTAGTAAAGAAGTTCCCATTATTGCTCGAGAGCTAAAGTCACTAAAAATTTAAAGTAAAGAGGCTATACAAAATGAAAAAGAGAAAATTAAAAGAGGGGCCCAACTTGCCATTCTAAAGGATGAACTTAGAATTCTAAAACAAAAGGATGAGAGGATACAAGAGAATATTAAGAGAAAAAGAGAGAAAGACAAGAGAAAGAAGGAAAAACAAAGAGAGAAAGAGGAACAAGCAAGAAAAGAGAAAAAGAAGGAGGAAAATAGTAAAGAGTATGAAGATAAAAAGATAAGAGAAAGGAATGAGAAATAAAAGAGGAAAAAAGAAGATATTGAAATAATAGAAGAAGAAGAAGTGCTACTAAAGGAACCTATCGTTCCCTCAATAATAGTTGAAACCAAGATGATAAAGGAAGTTTTCTAATTTTTGAACTTTTCTCAATTTATCATTCAAACTCTTTCTTAATTCCAACCTTTACTCTTGAAAAAATTTCAACTTCAATTCCATTTCCCATTATTTTAAGCTCCTCCAAATTTTCAAAAACACATGTTATGTTAATGTTGTCTCCTAGGTTACAATTAACTCAAAGTGAACAAAAATACTCTTGGGAAATAGGCCTTGAAACTCTCAAGAAAAGTATCTCAAAATTAACATAAGGCCTTTCTAAACTTTCATTGAGATATATTTTTCGTAGGAAACAAAAATTGATTGAAATTATGTTTAGTGATTGTTGTAAATGGATCTTTGATCCTAGAGGAATGATATACAAATTGACCAATAATAAGAAAAGGATATTGTCATGAAGAAACATGAAGTTTTGAGGACAAATATTTTTTAAAAGGGAGAGGATGATGACATACCCCCTAGCCATGACCAAGCATGCTCAAGAAGAGTTGGAGTCAACTGTGAAACATGAGCCCAAGCTCGTATCATCATGGGTCATCAGTCAGTTCTTAGTAGATTAGGTTTATTTTAGACCTTGTATAATGATCAAGTAGTTTAAGGTTTCTTTTGTGACTTGCATTTGGGCCTCAAGTTGTAGTACAGGTTTTGGGCCTAGAGGAGATGAACCCTAAGGAGACACATGGATTTAGGGTAAAAACCTAGCTTGGAGAGCAAACCATCTAGAAACTTGAAGGCCCTTGGCTAGAGTGGTCTCTAAGTTGCTTTCTTTTGTGAGACATATACTTTTACCATATGGCATGCTTCTAAAGGAGATAATTTTTCCTTAGTAGTGACCATGTGTCATGCTCTTAATGGAGATGATTTCTCCTTAGTAGTGATCATTTTTCATCCTTTTAGTGGAGAGGATTTTAACTTGGTCTCCAAGTTAGATTATTAGGATTTTGCTTCTACAATTTGGAGACACGTTTATAGTTACCTAAGCTTATAAATAGAAATGTCTCCCCATATAAATTAACCTTTGAATTGAGTATTGTTATGTTGCCAAATATGTGTAATAATAATAATGGAATTTTAAAAATTAATTTTTATTTTTTTCTTTCTTTATAATAATTTTTACAATTATATATAATATTAATAATTATCATTTTATATAATACTTTTACTACTAAGGGTATTTTGGTAATCTTTAATTTTTTATCAATTAAACCATTTTTTTATCTGTAAAATCGGTCAAATTTTACACAAACTTTCATAAAATTTACTTCTAAATCCACTCTTATTTACCTCCAAATCCACTAAAAAAAAACAACAATTAATTCACCCTCAAATCACTTCAAATCCATTCATTCACTCTCCCCTAATTCCTCTCCCCCAAGGACTGAAGCCCGCTCGGTAACTCGAAGGCGATGTTACCTTGAGAGCGAGGAGCCTGGTAACCCGAATGCGAGGTTACCTCAAGGGCTGAAGACCGCTCGGTAACCTGAACACGAGGTTACCTTAAGAGCGAGGAGCCTGGTAACCTGAACGCGAGGTTACCTCAAGGGCTGAAGACCGCTCGGTAACCCGAACGCGAGGTTACCTTGAGAGCGAAGAGCTTGGTAACCTGAACGCGAGGTTCCCTCAAAGGCTGAAGACCGCTCGGTAACTCGAACGCGAGGTTACCTTAAGAGCGAAAAGGCTGGAAACCCGTATGCAAGGTTACCTCAAGGGCTGAAGACCGCTCGGTAACCCGAACGTGAGGTTACCTTGAGAACGAGGAGCTTGGTAACCCGAACGCGAGGTTACCTCAAGGGCTGAAGATTGCTTGGTAACTCGAACGCGAGGTTCCCTCAAAGGCTGAAGACCGCTCGATAACCCGAACACGAGGTTACCTTAAGGGCAGAAGATCGCTCGATAACCCGAACACGAGGTTACCTTAAGAGCTAAGAACAACCTGGTAATTCGAACGCAAGTTTACCTGAAGAATGAAGAACTGCTCGATAACTCGAACGTGAGTTTACCTTCACATGAGCAAAAACCCAATCGGTAACTCGAACGTGAGTTTACCTCGGCATGATCAGAAGGCTCCTCGGTGATTCTATAAAATGAATCTACCTCAACCTAGGGCGAAGGGAGCTTCAAAAGCGAAATCATCTTGATAAAGAACGAAAGTACCTCCCACGTACAAATAGCCTTTGATAATCACTCTTTCCCACCAATTTAAATCTGACCGACATATTGAAACCCCTTCGCCCCTGCAAACAACTGCTCGGGGTTTGGGGGACTTAATGTATTATAGCCTAGTGACCAATCGACGAAGGAGAGATCCATAGTCAAAACAGACAATCGACTGGCTGTCTGACAAGCACAAACCAGGAAAGGTAGATATCATTAATGGCCAATTAATACGTTTAATGGTCATATTAAGGACGAATATACGGTATTTATGAGTGATTGATAGGTTATATTGCCAAAAATATACTGTACCTAATGATTAATCAATGAACTTGGTTGCAACAAACCCTATAAATATACAATTGGTATTAAGGTAAAAATATCTTTTTCTATCATAATAAAATAGACCTCTTTATGAAACATATCTGACTTAAGTGTCTGAGTGTCTTCTACAGATTAAAAACCCACCAAAAAAAATTGTGTGCTTCAAAAAAGATTGAACAATAAAAAAAAAAAAACAAAATAAAGAAAGACGACCGAACCTTGAACGAATTTAACCGAAATAATAAGTAATGAGGCTATCTACCCAATAGAATAGCACAAGTACTTTTAAAATTATTATTTGCGGAAAAAAAAGTCATATGATACAAAATAAATAGTGTCATTTCCTTTCGGAGAAGGATTATTCTTTTTTTCTTCATTATTTCATATTTTACTACAAACATTAAAAGATAAATAAAAAATACCCATATCAAACATAAACAACTCATCAGAACATCAATGATAACATAATGAGAAAAACCTGGTTAAAGATTAAAGCTTTTAAAAATTTGTTAGAACCTAAAAGGAAAATAAAATTCATGTAGATATATAATTATTGTATTTTGAGAGTCAGTTTAGTTGAAATACTAAAATATATAAAAAAAACTTTTATGTAATAACATAATTATTGTATTCTGAATGTTAGTTGAGATACTTAAATATATAATCTAACATGATGAGTTTACAAAAATACACGTGTATATGTGTTTAATTTCTGACCTATTATTTCACAAACTAATCATTATGTAATAGATGTTTGAAAATATTAGGATTAAAGTAGAAATAATTCGTTTATCGAAAATAAAATTCTGAATTTTCTTCGAGCGCCATGTGTAAAATCTACAAATTTATAAGGAATAAAAAAGTTATTTAAGCTTTAAAATAGTTATTTTTATTTTAAAATAATTTTTAAAAAAGAATTTGAAGGACGGATATACATAGCGGCTGAAAAAGGCGAGGGCACATGAAATACTTTTGATTTTGCCTTTTCTCTATCACTGTAGCAATAATCAACACTGCGAATGCGATGAGCAAAAACACACCTCGATTGGGAGTTCAGAGATAGCGCGACCAGGGGCTATGGCTTCTCAATCCCCGTCTCTTCCCATTTCCACAGTTCAAACCGCTGGTTTCACTCTATACTCTCTTTTTTTCGCGTGCAACTCGATAATTTTATGCATGATCTGCGAACAATTATTTGAAGCTCACGAACACGTTCTCTACTTTGTACTTTGCATTTGGATAATCATTGGTCGATGAATTCAATTAATCTAGAACAAATAAAAATACGGTGATTTCGTTGTGTTTTTTTTTTGTCGTTTTAGATTAAAGTATTAAGTATTATAGCTTTGTGTGAAATGATTAACCTACGTAGTTAACCTGACCTCTGGTTTGCTCTTCGAGAGGTGTGATTACTGTGTGGATAATTCTGTATTTTTCGTCGTGTTTATTTAGTTTGCTGTGTCGCTATTGTATATTTCTGTGCTTGATGGTTATATTATTTGTTTATCGAATCTTTTGATTAGATTGATTCGTTGAATCTCTTTTTCATGGTGTAGGTGGTGAAATTGTTCAACCGGAAAATGTTGATCGGCAGAATAGTGGAGAGGAGCTTGGTAAACAAAGTTCAGACACATCTGTGTTTGTTAACTCAGAACCAATGCGCGAGGACCAAATTCAGAATGCTGTGAAATTTCTGTCGCACCCGAAAGTTAGAGGTTCTCCTGTCATCCATAGGCGGTCATTTCTGGAGAAGAAGGGCCTTACGAAGGAGGAGATTGACGAAGCCTTTAGGCGTGTGCCTGTATGCATCTTGTTTGATCTGTTGCTCAATTTTCTATTGTATATGCATGAATACAACCAGCTAATTGATTGTCACTTAACCGTATTTTCTTCTGTTAAAATTCTTATCTTCAATTTGAATCTCAGGATTCAGCTCCCAGTGTGCAGACATCTGGTGTAATTCAAGGTGCAGTGTCTGATGTTGAAGTTGCCGAATTGTTCTTTTGTGTTTTTTTGGACTTCGTTTAAGCTGCCATTTAGTTATTCTGTTCAAATACTGGATTTCCTCTCAGTTATATTAACTTGTGGCTCACTGTAATACTCACAGATGAACAATTAAAATCATCTTCAAACATTCATCAGCAAAGCCAACCACAGGCTTTGCAGACGACTGTACCAGCTTCTACTGGTGTTATTGCTTCACTGGGAACCTTGTCAGGCCGCCGTTTTCACTGGTCTCATGCCCTTATTGCAGTTGGATTACTAGCTACTTCTGGTGCTGGTACAGTTATACTAATTAAGGTATTTGCAACTAATTTTTCTGGATGATTCTATCTTAGTTGGTATCTTAGTGGGCTCGGTTTGAAATATTTATCTTTTCTTGTACTTAACTTATTTTCTTGCTCTATCCATAAGCTTTATCACTTTGAGATTTGGTTTGAGACTCACTGAACTTTGGTAGCATGTTACTTGTTTTAGAATTCTGTTCTTCCTTGGTTAAAAACCTGGTTGCGCAATGTTGTGCTAGAAGGGGAAAATGACCAATTAAAGAGAACAGGCTCAAAACCAACTTTGGCAGAAGAAGCTGCACAGGCAGCAAAAGCAGCTGCAGTTGCAGCCGCTGATTTGGCAAAAGCTAGCCAAGAATTATTGACTTCTAAAATTGAAGGTGGATGAATAAAACTTCAATTTAATACTTGTAAAATATATATAAATGTTTTAATACTTCTTATTTTTGTTGACATCTTTTGTTACTTGTTGCTGCATATGGTTTTACACTTTGCAGAGAAAAGATATTTTGTACAAGTTGTGAGCCTTTTGGATAGGCAAGTGGAGGAAATGAAATTGATGATCAATGCAGTAAAAAGATTGGAAGGTATTCCAATGCTCTGAATATTTGCTAAAGGAGGGTTTTGTTTAGGATATGACAAGGGCAATTGTATATTTGTTCAGAAGGCTCTTGATTGTTTGTTTTATCATTTTGCAGTGACACTTTTTGTTTATTAAGAATGCTCTTGATTGTTATTTATTAACCTCTGCATTTATAGCCTCCTCTAGAATGAAACAGAGATAGTGATGTATCATGGTGAACAAGAGCTTTGATAACTCGTGCATTTTGACTTTTATGACTGGATTTCTTCCTGACTGTGCCAGCAAGCTCTCTCTTAAACCTCATTTTACTTTCTTAAAATCTTGATAGGCTTCTTGAAAGCTTAGTGACTTTGCATGTCAGAAATTCTCATATTTAGCCTTAAGATTTTTCAAGGTTCTCATTTTTTACTTTCTTACTAAATATCATCGGCTCCAAATTATGGATGTAAACAGCCTCTGGTGGACTCTCTGTCTCCAAGCAAGAAGATCGCCAAGTCACTCAAACAAGTTCAAAGGTCAGATTATTAAGGAATATTTTGCCTTTAATGAAATTTTGACAGCTCTGGTCCCCATATGAGTTGTTCAAATTGTTGACATTTGACAACTGAAATTTTTTGAAATAGATACAGCAGCCTGTCCTTTATGGGAAGTCAGACTACGAGTCCCAATCAGGTTGTTATACATTAATTGTATTCCTATCAAATACATTAATTTTATTTATGAATTATTACCTATGGTTAGAGTGTTATATGTAGTGAGATCTTCGTACTCTCCTGTATCTCTTCAACCATCTAGTGCTCCGCATCCAAAATCATATTTGGAGGTAAATTTCTGTTTTATTTATGTTTTCTCCCCCATTTACCCCTATATTCACACACTTTCAACAGTCACAAGGTGATATTTGAGTCTTTGCTAATCAATCAATAAAGATCATTGTTCTACTAATCAAAAGATGACACTTGTTGGCCATTATGTACTTTGGAGTCTAGCTGTGGATCACAATTCCTCTTCTTATGGGTAAATATATTTTTTACTTATGGAAATTTATCCTTGGTTTATGCTTCTAAAACTTCCCAAATCAACATTAGCAAATAGATGATTGGGATTTAACTAAAAATATTAAATTGCAACTTTATCTTATTTTGTTGTTCCTTTGACTTGAACAATGCAGGGAAACAACAAATAACAATAATATCAATTACATTCTTAGCTCTTCTATTTTGTAACAATAAATCTTTCTAAAATAAGGAAGTAAAATATGTATGAACAAATAAGATGATTCTAAAGATAATCTAAGAAGATTCTGAAGATATTTTGTCCTAATAATAAGATTTTGAAGGTATTTTTATCCATATCTCTACTTACAACAGTTTGTTGGTACTGATAACATTTAATTTACTTCATTATCATATGATTCTTTGCTTGGATTATTTCCTTCCATTATTTTTCTGCAGATAATGGCCATGATTCAAAGAGGAGAGAAGCCTTCTAATATTAGAGTAAATCTTTATTCCTTTCAATGTTAATTGTAGATACATGCCTAAAATCATATATCTTGTTGAAATCATAATGAAATATTCTGCATTTACTGTATAGTGTGGCTTTAGGTGAGAAAAATCTAATTTAGACTAAACAAAATATCCTCCAATTATGTGACATGGTTGGCTAAAATCTGTGTTTGAAGACACCATGGAACTTGATTTATGTTGAAAGGATTAAGTGACAAAAGAGGACACGGTGGATGATAATGCTTTCATACCATGTTAAATAACTGATTTTGTATGATTGAGTTAGGTTTAAATCCACTTTTTAAGATGGTATCAAAGTCTGTCCTAGCAAAGTTTGTTGGACTTTCATGTCACCCTCTACTAAACTACTCACAAATATCTAGTACATGCTTGAGTTATTTGGTCCTTTGTGGAACTAGAATAGGTTAACTCATCTTTTGTATTACCTATCTGACACCTATGTGTAGACCATATCTTTTTCTTTTTTTTTTTTTTTATTATTTTCTATTAATATAAGAATCTATGTTAATGAATGAATCAAATAAGAGATCACTCAACTCTCCTAGACATTTTTTCTTATTTTCCATTCTCAAGTATAACTTTCTCCCATGATATGGGAATTGCTAAAACCTTGGATCTACTTGTTGGTTGAACAAATTGGTAATTCATTTGCTTGCATCATCATCTCCTTCCTAGTGTTATCAAAAAGTGGTTGTGGTGGCACCATGGTGGAAATAACTGGCTGCTTGCCTTCACAACATGGTGGTGGTGATGCAGGTTTCTCATGGGAGCTTGACCCAATATTTTCCATTATCTGATATCAATGACGCTGCTCCTTCCTTTGGTTTTAAGGTTCTTGATTCTAGTGTGCTTGACCCACATTTTTAGTAAATAACTTTTTTCTCTTTTCTACATTTAGTTATTTACCTCGTATTACATCTACCAATGGTTCCCAAAGTCAGTCTCAAGGGATTGGCACTACTTGTCCCCTTCCTCCCTTGTGATTTTGTTCTTATGTATTGATTGTCCTTTTCATCTCCTTTTTATCCATTGCTCACCCAATCCCATGATTGTTTAATTACTTTTTCTAAATGCATTGTTACCTCGTAAAAGCAATGTTTGGAACAAATGATTGGCATCGGATGTGAGTGCCTTTTTGAGTGCACCCTTTTGCACCATATGGGTTTAAGAATTTGTGGATATTTTCCTCCAACGGTAGAACCAATTTCAAGTTCTTAAATTAATGTTATCAGTCCCAACATGTTTCCCCTTTCCCTTTTTTCTTCATCTTTTGTGATCAGCATCCACTCTTACCTTTCTCTTTTCTTTCTTCCTTCCCTCCTATTGCTGCATTAAGCGGGCCACAAAACATCATCACGCCACTCCAAATCCCTTGTCGATATTAACCTCTTCATCATGCCAAACATCTACAACTAACAACTAATTCAAAGATCCAAATCCCCATCTGCGCTCGTGACATGCAGGCCATGTTCTTCTCAACATTCTTCTAAGATGTAGGATTTTAATTTGTTTGGGTTGAGATTGTGTCTTCCCTTTTCTTGATCTTAAATTCATAGCAGAGAATTTTTTTTTTGTTGGCTATTTTTGCTCATTTTTTATGCAATAAAAGTATTATTTATGTTAAGAACAAGTTATTTTGGAAGGTTCTTTAACATATAACAATTCTCAAAACACAACCATATCATAACAACGTTTTCTTACTTTGTAGAATAGTTTAAGAGCCTAGTATGGGAGATGGTCTTATGTTTTTGTCCCAACATAGCACGCCTTGCTACACAGTCTCTCCGAATACCATTTTGCCACTAACCTGTATTTCAATTTGATAATTAAAATGATTTCTTGCATGGCAATCTCGAGAAAGATGTTTTCATGGAACAAATACATGGATTTGTTGTTCAGCGGGATTCCTCTACCGTGGTGGGCCACCTTCATATGTCCTTGTATATACTTAACCAATCTTCCCGAGTCTTGTTTCACAAATATCACAATATTGTGATACATTTTGGTATGATTCATAGTAAAGTTGACTATGCTGTCCTCTATCATGAATCACCTCAAGGAAGCATCTACCTCAATTTCAAGATGGCACTCTCCATCGAAAATAATTCCTCACGTCAATCTAGACATACGATCTTGGTAAGCTTTATTTATCATGGTAGCTCAATCCAAGGATATCAGATGAAATATGCACTCAATATTTTGAAGAAATTGTCCTATCGAATGCCAAACCTGTGGATACTCTTATGGATGGCAATGGGAAACTGCTATCCAATTAGGTGAATCCCTTGTCAGATTCAAGAAGATATAGAAGGTCAATTGAAAAACTAAATTACCTCATTGAAGCAGAATAATGCGCCCTGCTTTAGCAACTGTGAACTTATCTTGCTAAAGCAACTCCTTAGAGAGATCCACTTTGAAGAGTCGATGCATATGATGTTAATTTGCAATAATCAAGTGCTTTGCAATAATCTAGTTTGTCATGAGAGGACATAACACATTGAGGTAGATGTCATTTTATTAAGCATAGGATATCACCACTAGCTTCATTAACTAATATTTTCACCAAATTAGAATGAAATATTTTGCATTTATAGGTCAGTAATATATATGATTTGAAGGGAAAAAAAAATCCTCTGATTATGGTATTTATGTATTAAAGCCTATATCAACTAGTATCCTTTGTGTATTCAAATAGTAGCTTTTAGAGTACTACGCATCTCATTTGTGTTCTATTGATATAAACTAATAAAGATTATAAAATATTGATGGAAATAAAATTTGTTAGTAAAATGTGAGACAAGGACGGTGGTGCTACCATGAAGTAAAAGATTGGAACACGCAAATAAATTTACTCTTATTCATTTGGTTTTCGAATTTTGCGTGGCCCCATTGTGTTACTTCTATGACACGGTGATTTAATGCAGGAAATTGATGATTCACCCCCCAACCCTTATCAGCAACCATCAAACCCTCGCTTAGCCCCTAAAGCGAAGGTATGTTTATATTTCTAGATCTTTCATTACATTCCCTAACAGTTTTTATTTTAAATTTAGACTAGTTTCGCAAGTCTATAATTTATAAATTAATTGTTGTTCACATTTCAAGTGTTTCTATGCATTAATTCAATTGAAAAATTATTATTTCTAGATTGTCAATTCTGATTACTGACCATTTATGTCCTAACACCAATGACTCATTGGACCATCAAGGAAAAGATAGTTGTAGGCATAAATTTTATTCCTAGTTGTTTTGCAAATATCATAAGCATGCAGAATTTCAGAATCAGGTAATTGATTTATATGGCAATTTAACAATTATTATTATTTTCTATTATTTGCTTCCCATGGCTTCTAGCCTTGGGAGGTTAGTCAGGTGCAAAACACCTCAACCCAAGTCGTCCGGTATCAAGCAAATGGCAAGGTCCAAGATAGTGGTGGTGACAACTCAGTACCCTGGTGGCAAACGAAGGACATCAGAATCAAAGAGATTGATAACGAAGTTGAATATAATGTAGCATCTGCTGCATCCAGTCAGCAGCCAGTCCAACGATTGTGGGTTCCTCCTCAACCTCCCCCTATAGCAATGCCGGAGGCTGCGGAAGCAATCAGACGCCCAAAATCAGTCGTCCAGAAGGAAGCAATTCAGGATGATCAGTCAGCCCCAAATTCTTCAGAGTTCTCTAATGGATCCAATTCCGAAGAGGCTATAGAAGGCAACGGCATCGACTCACTTATCAGCTCTGGTGAGATCCAAAATCATGAACTCAATTACGAAGAAAAATAAATGTAGATCTTTGTATTTGGTCATCTTGATTCATCATAACAATACATGAAATTGGATCCAGAGGTCTCTTAAGTTGTGGAATAGCTTGATATGGTTCAGCTTTTATTTCTACTATGCTCCCTTTTATATGAGGGTCGAGTCCTTTACGTACACCAAAGCATTAAGTGTCAAAATGTTAATAGTCAGTGGTTACCTTGTTTTCAAAACATTACCTTTTAATAATCAGTTAGTATTTTTTAAAATTTAGTCTGTATCTGAAATCAGTATATTTCAATCCTAAGTTAGAAATTAGCTGGCTTAGATGAAAAGACTTGGTAGTAGTTCTCTTACGCGAACAGTTTGAAGGATAATCAATGAGGAACGATGTAAAGCTTAAATTCAATAAAAAAAGTATTCATATTGGTCAATTAAAATAGTTATTCTTAATTAAGTCAACAAATTTGTGTACGTTCTACTTTTTTTTATTAACTTTGTTATTCAATTCTTACTAAACGGATGGTTAATGAATTAGAGTTGAAAAATGTGTGGAGTTTTATCATTTTGCATTGAGAGCGAGAATATGAATAGATAAAATGTAAGATTTGCTTAAGGCCATTATAATAAATCCAAATGGCAAGGGTGAAAATGTAGATGTCAATTTCCTAGAGACCAAAGTTTAGGAAATGCTTTTTTTGTATATGGACTAATTTGGAAGCCAGTGTTAAGTACAATAAACAAATGATAGATTTTTTTCTTTCTGCACCTTGCTTTCTTGCATCTGCTTATACATTGAGAGATATCAATAATATTCTTATTTTTGGTTTACTGGAAAGATTTTGGATTGAGTGGTCAGAAATTTTTTTAATTGTTAAAAAATCGGGTATTGTATTAAATATTTATAATATTATTTATTTGGAAGATCTGTATAATCTTGGAATACCGCAGTTCTGATATATGTGTTTCTTAGTGTGAAAAGTTTGAAATATGTGTTTCGATTAGATAGACACGTTTGATTAATTTTTGTGCGACATGAGTTTGCTGAGACATAGCGGATAAAATAGTTTATAAGATGAATGAGAGAAACGAGGTTTCGTGGAATATGATGGTTGATTCTTACGCAAAGGAGGAAAGTTTAACACTGTTAGGATTACTTTTACACGAAGGAGTGTGGGATGCTTCTTCCTGCACCTCCCTCTTTTTTTTCCCTGCACTCCCATAAAAGTATTGCTCCTCAAATTACCCATCAATAAAAATATAATAAAATTTTTTTACCTCCTTATTTAATATTAAGAATATAAAATAGGTTTTCAAAACCAGCATTTCCGGAAGATATTTTCTAAATCCTAGAACACTTGTTTTGGAATACATGTTCTGGAACACATTAATACATGATTTTATACAGGAAGTAGAAGCTTGGAGTGTGTTGTTGTTGGGTTCTATGTCTTTCGGCTTTGCTGACACATGCAAAAGTTTAATAGGCTTTTTCCTTCTTGCATGCTCTTAATAGTGAAAGTAAAAGTAAAACACGCCTTTGACGCCTGGTTTACCTCTAACCTAATTCTTCCTCATTCTCCTTCATTGTCACTACTATAAACCTTGTGTTGCACCTCTACCATTGCTTAAAGTGCTTTTGCCCCCCTCCTTAGACCCTTCATTATTGTTTGCTGACACCTCATAGTCACCACTATTGGTTGCAAACAATCACACATATACTAGAAATACTAGTGAGTATGATTTTGTTTTTTACTTTTCGGGTTCATTATTCTATAAACACCATTGGTCACTTAAAAAGAAAAGAGGGAATGAATGTAAGATTAGACATAATGAAAGATACCACGATATAATAGATTAATAAGTTAAAAAAATTCGTCACAAATATGTTAATTTTTTTTATATATATAAATACATAAATTTTAAAAAAATCCTATAAGCCTTCAAAGAAAGTTCAAATCTAAAAATATAAAAACATAAATTAATTTTTAAAAGAAAGTCTGAGGCCCAAAAATATAAAAACTTAAACTAATTTCTAAAAAAAAAAGTCTAAAAACATAGAAAAGTAAACTACATTCGTGAGAATTATTCTTCAAATATACTCCAAGCCATGATTTTCACTCCTTCATGTCCTTTGAATGTCAAAGACTTCTCCTCAAGTTCTTTATGAAGTCTGTGAAATATTCTGTCATATCCTCTTTTTGAAGCCTAGTTATCTTCAACTTCGTACCTTGCTTTGTTTATTCTTAACAACACAAAGAAAGTGTTCAATAAATTCTACTATTTGAAAATTCATTCTCCTTATGTTTTGACAGTGTTAAAAGTAGCTCACTCCTTCTTAAATTTCTTCTTATTCATGAAGTCAATGATTTCTTGAGTAGTTTCCTATGGATGATTTGTGAAGTAGCTTCCTTCTTTTTAAAATTTTTTCTTTATCATGTCTTTCTTAGAGAAAATCCGACCACGAATTCTAAAAGATCTTACACAAACACGCAAACATAAATAAAAAGGCACAAATCTAAAATAATCCAAAATAAAAATTCTACTAAAATGAGATTTAGATTTTGAAAGAGGCCAATATCTTATTATCAAAGATTTTGGAGGTTTGCCTCTAGGGTCAAATACCCACCTTTAAAAATCATCAAACAATTTTAAATTAAAGATGGAATGCTTATAAAGGCAAAAGAATATTGTCCAAATGAACACTCAAATTTTAAGTATGACTTTGTTTGTCATTATGTTGCTTATGTTGTGTTCACTTATGTTGATTACACTATTTACACTAATTGGCGAGCGATGATTTTCAATTTTTACGTGTTCAGTTGAAGTGAAATGTGCGGATGGAATTGAAGCAAAATGCGGGATTCGTCTACTGTTCACTCACTCGCGGATGTGATGAGATTTGGAGGGATGGAATGTGATTTCTATGAAATGCCTCTATAACTGAAAATAATTCCAATAAACATACTTATGTTGTGTAGGAGCATTTTGTTTTGCAAGTTGCTTGTGCATGCGTTGAGTGCGGAAGAGGAGGGTTCTTTGCAGTTAGTGGTGGATGAAGAAGATAAGGTTGCTGAAGATGAAGAAGAAAGTGGTTGATGAAGGCAAGCACTGTTTGAAGCTGGAGAAGATGAAGAACAGGCAAGCGTATTCGGTTCCAACAACACTCGTATTCGATTCTAGTGCCATGAAGAAAAACAAAGTCGAGCTGTATTCGGTTCCATTTGAGGATTATCCAATTCCACGCATAGGAGAATGCTTGTTGTGTTCGGTCCCATTGGGTTGCATTCGGTTATCCAGCCCTTAATCCTGTATTCGGTTACCATGGTTGTGGACGTTGGACCTCGGTTCGAATGGCTGCATTCCACTACTTCATCGTGAAAAAGCCACTGCTTTGACCTAAAAAAGTCACTGTCGTCTCTTCTCACAGCTTTGGACACCGCCTCGGAAGTAAGCGTCGCACGCGATGCATCGCTAATGTTTCTGCTTTGGAAGATGAAGAGAATGTTGAAGATGGGGTTAGAAAAAACAGTGATATGGTTATAAGCATGATAATGGTGGGGAGAGACACCATGTTTCGTGGCGATGATGTGGTTATTATGGTTGTTGTTGAAGCATCGAGAGGAAGAAGGGTTACTAGTGAAAAAGATTTATTGTGGAAATAACCGATGTGAGGGTTTGGACTATGAGTGTTTAAAAGAGATGAAGTTGTTGAAGGCTTATTTGTAATCTATCTACATGATATATAAAGTTAATAATATTTTAGAAAAATATTCTTTTATAACATTTATAACCTATATATTTTGTGTCCACAGTTATTATTTCTACTTTACTCTTTATAATATACTCTTTTATTCAATTTTCAAAGATTAATAATTATAATTTTTTCATTTATTCCACGAATTTTTGTTATTAACATATTTATTCTTATTCCACAAATACTATTTAAAAATAAATTTATTTTATTAATTTATATTTTTGTTACTTTTTAAAAATTAATTTTAATTATTATTTTTATTTTTTACTCTTTATAAACATTTTTACAATTAAATATAACATTAACAATTATCATTTTATATTACTTTAATAACTAGGAGCATTTTGGTAATCTTTAATTTCTACTAATTAAACAAATTTTTTAAAACTGTTACACTAATCAAATCCTACACTAATTCTCACAAACTTTATCTCTTAATCCACTCTCAATTACCTCCAAATCCTCTCAAGTAAACACAAAAAAATTTACCCTCAAATCCATTCAACCACTTTCCCCCAAATCATCTCCCCCAATCACCCCCAAGTGAACATAACACTAGAGATGGACAAACAAGCTAACTCATGTGCATATATTTCCAAATTCTCCTTGCCATAGATTGGTTGAGAATGAACAAACAACTCTAATTCATGTGCAGCTATTTCTAATTTTGTGTCCAAACAAAAAAAAAATAAATTGGACTATCCAAAGTAATTGAAAAACATGCTAATAAAATATCAAACACAGATTTGTTGAATTTCAAGCTTGTGTCTTTCTTTTCTATAATTTTTTCTTCCTTTCATTGTTGTTGTCATTGCTCCTTGATGAATAAATATTTCTTAGGTTACATCGTTATTTCCTCTCCTTTTTGTTGATGTCACTATTTCTTCACGAATAATTCTTTCCTAGACAACAAAGCAAAATGAGATAAATTAGTACTTCCTTTCAATGAAAAATAAAGATGCTTTTTTATTTCTTTTTCCTTTTCTATTTTTTGTTCTCCTCTCTTTTTTTACTTCTTTTTCTCTCTTTCCTTTCTCTTCTTATTCTTTCTTTTCTTTCTCTTCTCTCTCTTTCTTTTCTTTCTCTTCTCTTTCTCTTTCTCTTTTTTCTTTTTCTTCTCTCACCATTCTTTCTCTTCTCTCTCTCTCTTGTTTCTTTTGCTTCCTTTTCTATAAGTGTTTCATTGTATTGTTCTCTCTTTATCTTCTGTTCTTGTCTTCTTTTCAACACATCTAACTTTTGCAACATCCTTTCTTCCTCATCTTTAAAGTATAGAATATAGTTCTTGAGGTTTGTATTGGTCATGGAAGTTGTGTTCCAATTAGGACATTAATGAGTTTCATGGTGATAAACATTTAATACATCTTAAAACACTTGTCCTATCTATTAGCAAATATTTTCTATCATGCTTATGCCTTCTTCCAGCTCAAATATTTTTCCATTTAGATTTATTTTGCATGATACCAATTGTTAGGAATAAGACAATAAAAGAGGAAAGAAAGAAATGAAAGAGATATGAATTTAACATGGTTTAGCGTACAAATTTCTATGTCCATGGCTACACTAGGAAGTATATTTATATTTTTAGTGTGTCTCTAAAGCTTTATAGGGAGTTGCTTATATAGCTACATACAAAACAACATCTCACATTTAATAATATTATTAAATGACGTGGGACTAAATTAAGCTCCACAATACTAATAACGATTTCATTGACTTCCTCCTGCAAGACCACACAAACATTAGATGTATATCTTCGTGCAACTCTCTTAGTACATTCAATTCCTCTAACCAAATGATCCAATGAGGAGTGGGATAAGTAAAACCATATGTTAAACCACTTCCAGAAGGATGTCTTTGTGGAAACATGTTACATTGCTCAAAATTGATAGATTATGCAAGAAAGGTTAGTAAAAGAAATAAAAATAATAATTTTAATTCCTCACCACCCTTTTAAGTATTTCACTCAAATTCACTTCTGTATCACACTTGTAGGCTTTTTCTCAATATACTCTTTCATATTTTTCTACTCAAATTCCCCGTAGCACTTGGTAAAGAACTTCAGTGGCTTAAACCAAAATTGACAATCAATATGAAAAAAGTTATGAAATCTAAACTTCAACAGGTAAAAAAATAAAGAGATTTTAGACAAAACTTTAAGATATTTTAAAATACACTAAACAATATAGCTAGAATAAATAGGACTAACAAAAAGAATTAATTTAAACAACACAAGGATTCTAATAAAAGACTGAATGTCAATCAACAAATTAAACAAACCATAAACAATTAGTGCAACAAAATAATTTGTATTGAACTTTACAATTTTCTTTTTGCTTTTGGACCCTTCCTTTTCCTTTTATTTTGTATTTGGATCCATTAACTTTTTTTAATTAATTTTATATTTCAAACCCCAAAACTCATGTAAAACAGTGTAATTACACTTACAATAATTAATTGGAACATAAAACATAAAAACATAATTTTTACGAATCAAATGCAAAAATTTTCAATTTAAAATGTAAAACACGACGAATAAAAAATATACCAAAATGTTATTCAAGAATTTTAGAATAAGCATTTAAAACAAAAATATTCAATTCTTTTTTTTTTTGTTTTTCTTCATATGATAGAAAAATAAGATATAATATAAAATAAGATCAAACATTAAAGAACTTTAGGGTTTTCTTTATGTGACCGAAAAATAAGATATAAGATAAGATAAGATCAAACATTAAAAAATTTTATGATTTTATTTTATATAATAAAAGGTTAAGATAGAGTAAGAAATTCAAATCAGAACTTTGCTTTAAATGCCAAAATGATATGTGTATCTTAAGAAGAAATCCAAACTAGAACATTGCTTTGAATACCATAATGATATGATCATATCTTGAAAAGATTACGATGGTTCAGAGTTTGAATTTCGTATCAAATATAAACAAGAAAATAAAATAAAGAATGCAAAATTAGACAGGAATGAAATGATCGATACCGTAATCTATCAGATTGATAAGTCAAAAAAATTTCCCACAAAGATGTTAATCTTTGATAAGAACCAATGTTCTAAAACAAGAACCAAAGAATCCTATCTTTTGATTAAAATCAAATTTAATATATGACTAAAAGTGTTTACATAAGCTTTTGGTACCATTAAAGGAACATAAGCTTAAGAAAACCTAGAAACTTTAGAAAAAAGTCCAAACCTAAATTCATGAAACATAAACTGATTTCTAAAAGAAAGCTTGAGGCCCCAAAGTGGGGATTTTATAATTTTGGGGGATGCAAGAAGAAAAAATTGGAAATGCAGGAAGAAATCTCAAAAAATTGAATCTAAATTGAATTGAGTTATCTTTTACCCAACTCGTTTAAACGACTGTTTCTCCCTGCACCTTCATCCTTTCTTCCTGCACCTCCAAAATGACAAATATATCCTTATTATTTAAAAGAAAACAAGATGGGATTGGTGAGTTGCATTGAAATTGCAATGCATTTCATAAATTGCACCAACTTGCACTAATGGATTTCATATATTATTGCACCCCTTGCCCTTGCTCACTCTAGTCACTGCACCCCTTGCTCACTCTAGTCACTCTCATTCATTCTCTTCGCATTTCTGTGTAGTCATCGGGTGTGTATTCGCATTGTTAGTGGTGGTTTCAGACTATGTTTCATGATGATCCTTCATATTTGTGGTGGTGATCCTTCTTGTTGGAAGTAAGTAGAAGTCTCTTGAAAAGTGAAGAACTCTTAAGCAATTTTTGAAAACCAATTAAGAACTCATCGACTTTTGAAACCGTCGAACTCTTAAACATATTTCGAAATATGTTTAAAAAAAATTATATTTCGAAATATATTAAAAAATGTATTTCAACATTAAGAAAGAAACATACTCATTTAAGAAATAAATATATTTCAACATAAGTTTATGGAAAAACATAAAGAATTTTCAAAATTATAATTAATGTAAGGGCGAAATCTTCAATTAAATAAAAAAAAAATACTAAAATACTTGAAGTTAATTAAAAAATAATTGAAGTTAATAATGAAGCTGTAAAATGCTAGTTAAATCAGCTTGTGGGGGCACTATCTGAAAATAAGTCAATAAACTATCTGTTACTCCCTTAGTGCCATCACAGGAGACAATCAAGTTGACTTACAAAAAGTTGGAGAAACCGTGATTTTTAAATTTATTTTTTATGAATTCACACTAAATCTATTGATTTGTTATCTTTTTTTTTTTAATCTTTGACAGAATTAGATTTATAAATTTCGAATATATATAAATCTTTTTCAAGAGAATATTGACTTATTAAGTTGATGTTTTAGGGTTTTGTGGATGAAATAGGAGATAGTTTTCGAGCAGTGATTAAAAACAGAGAATAAGAAGTTTGTCTGCCACTATTGGTGAAGAGAGTGGAAACCTAAAACACTCACAAGTGGGTTGCAACTCAGTACAACATTCACTATGAATCCTTAATTCCCACTAACACTACATTACATGATAGTAATGTAACATCCTTGTACCTTGCAATTGCTACTATATTCTAACCATCCAAATGCTATGTTATAACGTCATTTAATATCTTTGATGTGTGGAAAAAAAATTCTTTATATGAGAAATTTTGAAGAGAAAAAAAGAGAGAAGAAATATGGATTATTTAATAAATTAAAATAAATTATATATAAGTTCATTTGTAGAAGTTTTTACTATTTTTTTTCATTTTTAATTATAGTAAAAAAATATTGTAAAGTTTGGACAGAGATTCTTATCTCTTCCAATGAAATCCTTTTCTCTATAAAATTTATCGTATTTTATTTAGTTTGTCGATAAATATTATTAAAATTAATCATTATATTTGAAATATTGTCTATTTGAAATTTAGAATTATATCATAATTTTATTTTTAAAAGACATATGAGAAGGTGAAAAGAGAAAAAAACATTTAAATTATTTTTAATCTTAATATAATAATTAATTTTAACATTTTGGTGAATTTGAGATCGAAAGATTGACTCTATATCTTTAACCTTTGGGAAAATGAAAATGTACTAAGCATATATTACTTTTTAAATCAATATCCCTCTCTAAATGTGTGTGCATTATTTTGATGAAATATTTTATCCACAAATGCTAAAAGTGTCACATAAGTTAACCAAAGCCTGTTGGTTATTGAAAGCAAAATATAGCTGTAGACGACTTTTATTTTAGGAGTTTAAATTTAAGAATGAATTAATTTAAAAAGCATGTTCCGTATGGAATCGTGAATAACGACATTTAGAGCTAAGATTAGAAGAGAATAAATACAACATATGTGACCTATTAGTGTGTTCACATTCATCTCAGAATTGTAATGATAACAAAGTTAAAAGAATTAGGAAAAAGTTTCTTTAACAACTTTTTTGATAATTTTTTTATAAAATATATATGATAGTTTGTAATTAATCTGTTTCAAATATTTTTTTTAAATAAATTCAAACAAAATAATAAAATAGTGATATGTATACTGTTGTCAAAAAGTTATTAAAAAATTGTTAAAATATAAGAACAAAGGATTATGATGTGAAAGTGACCTTACACACAAGTCAATAACCCTCAATTCACGTTTACTTGAAGGAAGATAATCTATTCTCCAAAAGTTTTATTCAGTGCTTCACTAATCCTTCAAGGAAAGATAAAGACAAAAATACCTTGAGAATTACCACCTTGTTATACGTACCAGTAGTTAAAAAACATTCAAGAAAAAATTATTCAATTGTACTTAAAAACTAGTTTTTCTTACCTTAATTTATTCAAGATTTATTTTTAAATAATTTATTTAAAATTTTAAACAAAAAAAAACATTCAAGAATATCCAAGAACATCCACAGTCTAAAAAGTAAAGTTTAAGAATATTTTTTTACGAATATCAAACAGATAAGAAAAGAATAAATGAGACAATTTTTTAAATGGACTGTTTATATTAATTTTATTAAACTATCGGTATCCTACCTAACTTCTTGTTGTTGTTTATGACGTATCGATTAATTTTATGCTAAAAGTTAAAATATAAGGATGTAAACATTATAATAAAAAATTTTATTCGCCAAATAGAATGATTATTCACATCTGACGTCATGAAAAAGAAAAACAGAAATATGTTGTAACAAAAAACTGATGATAATAAAAACTAAAATAGATAAGAAGAAAGTATGATCCAAATTTATAATTGTAATTAAAGCGAACAGCTCATACATTGATAATATTACAAAATAATTAATATATCATACGCACAATAAATGATTAATTAATACAATAACTTTATTAATTGATTATGTCAAAAAAATTGTATTTATAACACTAAAAATGTATAGAATTTAATCTTATGTAAAAATTAATTATTTTGATACAAAAGCCCTTGGGAAAGCCGTGGTGTGGTGTGTAATCTCTGAGATGCTTCTTTGAAAAAGCAGAAGAAAGTGCAAAACATGTTTCTTTCACTTTCACTTTTGTGTTTTCTAATGCCTATTGGGTAAACATTGTTTACTGGTATTGCATTTTCATCGACAAAAATTCACAAAGGAGACAAATAAATAGAGGACACCAATGGATTATATCCTTCATAAACTTCTTTTAAAAAAATAAATACAAATATTTTTTATAAATTAAAATCAACTTATTTATACGTTAGTTTGTAGAAACTTTTTTTATATAATTTTTCATAAGAAAAATATTAATTTTTTATAAAATGATTTTAAGTTGTAAACAAGTTAACTTATTGTATTTTTTTTATATAATGTTTAAGAAATCTTTAACATCTTTACCTTATGTTTGACGAGGTAGTTTATAAGAGTAATTCTTCGTACTACATGAATAAAATAAGTAATACTACATGAACTTTTGTGTGTCTTTGTTAATTCACTGATCTTTAACAACATTGAGTTCTTTTATAATAGATCTTAAATGATACTCATATAATTAAACTTGTTACATCTATTATATATGAAACTTTTGACTTACGACAAATATACAAAATAGCTACTAGTTATTCCTTTATATTTTCATAAAATAAAATAAAAAAACACACTAGTCACTAGTGCAAAATTGAACTTTAACATCACTTCATAGACGTCAGAATAGAAAACACCTTACATAAATTATTGATCAGTGACATTTTCGTAAATAAGTGTGCATATAGACGTCAGTTCGGAGGGGCACCGACGTCTATAACATACTAGACGTCGGAGTTCATCCTAACTAACGTCTATATGTCTGACAGGTAGGTGAAAAGTCATTTTATAGACGTCATTTAGGAGGGGCACCGACGTCTATAATATTACAGATGTCGGTGCCCCCCTAACCGACCTCTATATGTCTGTCAGGTAGGTGAAAAGTCATTTCTTTCCGCCATCTAGACGTCAGATCCCCCCATACCGATGTCTATATGCGATTATAGACGTCGGGGTCCCTTACATCCGACGTCTATATATACCACGAATATTAATTTTTAAATCGAATGGACGTCTCATTAGTGAGAGCCCCGACATATATTCGACAATAGACGTCAATCGATGGGGAAACCGACGTCTAATATTCTTTTAAATAAGACGTTACAAACCAGCACTTACGCGCACTTCATCGTCTTCCTTCGCGTTTTCTCTCCGCGACATTGCATTTCCAGGTGCGTTTTATCTCTTTTGAACTGTTTAATCTTACGTTTACTTCGATTAAAGTAATCTTTGATTTATCATTTTTCGTTTGAACCGATTAAAATGAGTTTTCGTTGTATTTTGGTGCAGTTTTTCTCGTGTCTTTGGTAGCGTAGTGCACTTTATTCCTTTGCTAGCTTTCTCGTAAGAAAAGCTTGTGTCTTTAGGATCTCTTATGACATTTCAACCTAAAGCCGAACCTGGGTCCTTGCCTAGTTTCCATGTCACCGTATTATTTTTCTTTGGCGGTTGGAATGGAACTAGGCAACGACCCAGGTTCTATTTTGGGTTGAAATGCCATGAGAGATGCAAAAGACACAATTTTTTCTTACGAAGAAGCTAGCAAAGGAAGGAAGTGCTACAATGCTACCCAAAGAGACGAGTAAAATTGCATTAAAATACAATGAATACCCAGTAGACGTCGGTTAATGTCATATCTGACGTTTATTGTGCCCTTAGACGTCAGTTAGGGCCATGTCTAACGTCTTTATAGTGCCCTTAGACGTCGGTTAATTGCATGGATCGACGTCTGTATAGACGTCCGACATGGAACTTAACCGACATCTATAATGACGTCGGACCTGCAAAGTCCGACGTCCGATTAAGTCACCCATATGTTAAAAACAGATTCATACTGAAGATTCAATAAATCTAAATATATCAAACAAACACATTTAATCATATTCAGATTTACAAGAATGAAAGCGAAAGCAGAAAGACCAACCTCCAGCCATTGTTGTATGCTTGCCTAATTTCTGGTTTCTGAACCCTTGCTCTTAAAACGCGATGGTGATGTATATGAAGTAAAGAGTAGGCTCAGTGACCTGATATGAAATTTTTTTCTGTAGTCTGTAGTACTCCAAAAACCATCACAGAGTATTTAACGTTAGAAGAGATTGTTGCGGGAATCATGGGCACACCCACACACATTTGAAAACAGTTTTTTTATTTAAAATGGACCACTTTCAGAATATTAACTGCTTTTATAATATTAACTGAAAAAGAAATAAAATAAATGGGAAAAGATATAATCTTAAAATGTAACCTCTTTTTCGTATAAGGCTAACATCATATAGACGTCGATTCTGGATATGACGTTAAAAGCCCAAAATAACAGATATCTAAAGCCTTTTCTACCCTAGTGAGTATTACTTAGTATTAAGCCAACTTTGGATTTTAATGGGTATTATTATACTACAAGGAAACCTCTCAAAAGAAATGATGTAATGAACATTTTCTTTTGAGAATAAATTTACAAAGATACAACCCTCTCTTTATTCATCTATACGATTGTCTAAAGATCTAACAATTGATATCAAAAGTAGCAAAGTTCATGCATTTCATTGCGTAATTTTATACACTATTAGTTGTTTTGGCTTTTAATTTTTGGCTCCATTAAACATGATTTGTCCATCGAATTTCCTCTTCAAGGTTAGCAAAACAGGCCTTTCACTTATCATGTTTTGTTTGTTAGAGAGTTTTTTAAACAATCTATTGGAATATTGATTCTCTTATCGTCTTTTGTAGATATTGATAACCTTTCTCAGTTTCTCTCTAAAAGTATATTGTCTACTCTTAAAGAATAATCATCTTTAGATTATCTTCTTTCCATGTACTTGATATTTAAAATAAAAGAATCATTTTCTTTTTCTTTAAAATATGAAATTAAGGAGACATAACTTTATTTTAAGTTTTCATGAACTTTGTTTAGTTGTTTAAGAATATCTAATGTATATGCACTTTTATTTATAAGATCATCTATATTGATAGACTTATTTCGTAGGGTTTCAATTTGCTTTGACTAACTTTTCACTTTTCTTTAGGAATTTTTATAAGTTCTAGAAGAAGAGAAAAGTTTGATCGGAGTTCATGATAAGATTTAATAGTAGAATAAAGATTAAAAAATATAATTTATTATTGGAATTGTTTGGTAAGGGTTTAGATGATTTATCAACCATTAGATATAAGTTGACAACTTTCTTAACTTCTTTCCTTCAAGTTCTAATTTATTGAAGTCTTTCCATGTAGACATGAGAATTTTCTTAATGTCCTTAAAGAAATGTCGTTGTTTCCTTTGACTTTTCTCTTAGGTTATTGTAATCTAAAGTGACAAGGTTTCTTCCACTCTTAGTTGATGATTTGAGTATTCTTGTCTTTGGATACTTTACCTTGTCAAGGAGGAGTTTTTTTTTCCTCTTAAATTGGCTTTCTTTCTCCATATTTGGTAGATTTCTCTCAAGATGAAAGGATGTCATCTTCTTCCTTAGAGTCATCATCATCTACGAGTGCATTAATTTGATGGTTATTCAACCTTCAATGCTTTATTGGGAGTCCCCTTTATTATGAGCCCTTAAGAACGAGAAACTTATTCTTCTTATTAATAGTCCACTTTGTTGGAGTTTAACCATGTATTTTAATGATGCCTACAAGCTCTTTTAAGTAACATTGTCCTTATCCTTGCGGGTATCAAATATACTTAAAGTTGTGTCGTACTTCTTATATTATTCTAAATATTAATGAATATTTTTATTGCGAAAGAAATGTCAACAAATGAAGCATGATCTTATCAAGGATTCAATGTTAAAAAGAGATGTATTTTCTTTTCTTCAATGTCAAATTTCAAGAAAGAAACTATGATTGTGTGAACCTTGAAATAAAATTCCATATAACAATTACATAAAATGTTAAGTAATTATATAAAGGAGTAAACAATTACATATAATTGAAATTTCATGACAACTTAACGACTATTATATTTGCAAATGTTGAAAGAAAAAAGTATTTCAAATATTTGAGTAGCTTGATGGATATCAAAAGAGTTAAATTTTTGAGAGAAAATGAAAAATTTTGTAGCCAAAGAAAGTTATTTCAAATAAAATAAAATAAGAACCAAAGAGAAATAAATAAGTTAAGTCTTTATGCTACCTAATAAAATAAATATTTATATTATTGAACACTCAAAATTAATAACCAAATATTCTTACATGACAAAAAAAATGCTCCAATAAAAATCTTAAAAAGAAACATAAATTATCAAATTCATTTCCTGTAAATGAATTAAGGATTCTAAAGTGGAAAATGTTGCTTCATGAGTTCATAACTAAACTTTGAACTTATAAGAGAAAAAGAGAATTTCAAAAGAACTTGTGGAGCTTTTATATATATATATATATATATATATATATATATATATATATATATATTTTGATAAATAGTATTGTAGAGCTACTCTTTTAAGTGTTGTAAAAAATACTCGACGAAGGATTGTATTACTATAGATTGACTTGAGTTACATATGCTTCAATATATTCATATGCATTGGTGGAGTAATCATACCATTTTGTGGTTGGAGATTTCCATCCCAAAGTTATAAGTACACTCATAATGTCATTTATAAAAAGATGATGACAATTTTCTTTTTATGGTCCACAATGAGGATTTTCTCAATGATAGTAAGAGACATTTGAGACTCGACAAGGTAAGAATTGTTGGATTTAACAAATGAGGAGGTTCATTAAGAAGACACAACACCAATGAGACCTAAGTTCAATCACAAAATGGATTGACTTTACTCTCAACACAAAACCTTAAGGTTTTTTTATTTTTATACAATGTGAGACTTATACAATGTGAGACTTATACTTACACTTGGATTCCGAACAAATCTTCCTCTCAAGGTTGATTCCCTTCCACATTGGTACACTTCCCCTTCAGCAGAAGCATTCCCAATCAAGATTGTATCGTTTGAGCTAGTCACCAAGACTATCCTGGCTTTGGTACATTTTTGGATTTATCAGAGGAGAAGTTTCACTAGGGAGACACAACACCAATGAGACTTAAGCCCAACTACATAAGGGATTGACACAACTCTCAACCCAAAACCTAAAGGCAGTGGGTTAATGGATCTTCATCCTTATATGGTGTTCCAATTTCTCATTTTTTATCCAATGTGGGACTTACACTAACACTTGAATTCTCAACAGGAAGGTGCATGAGATTTAGTGACTACTTCTTCCTAATCATGTAGTTTTGTCTTTAATGATAGTGAGACATATTTTTAGTTGTGTTATGCTCGATATGTCAAGTATGGTTATTAATTTTTTGGTGAGTTAAGATACATGGTTGAGGATTAACCTATAGTCTCATTAGGAAATGAACATCATTTTTAATATGTCTATAACTACAATGATGTTGTGGTTGTTGCATGCCTATTTGTGGTTCTTTATCAATTAATATTTTGATTTTGACGAGTAGGGTTTTTGGGTTGGGTTTAATGTTGTTTATAACCATAATCAAGTCTTTAATTTTCGTTTTTCTACATTACCTTAAAGAATTTAGTGTTTCTCAATTATAGTTCCTTGTTATACATTTGCATTATCTTGTTACATAATTAACATTCACTCATATGTTTAACATGCTTTTTCACACATCTTTTTGATGTGATATTTGAGGTTGTTGATAATTGATCTTTTTCAATTTTTTTGATGAGTTAGAAAGTTTTATATTCTTGTTTGATATATCTTTTAATTAATAAATCATCATATTAAATCATATCATATTATTATACTGTTGTACTTATATAAATTGTTGAACTTCGTATAAAGATAATTGTTTATATCAATAACAACTTATTTATATAATACCTAAATTAAGATCTGAATCTAATGTAGGTACACAATCATTTACTAAAAAAAAATATACTATAATGTATGGACCAACCAACTTACGCCCATCTGTCGATCAACCACATAATAAATCAACTTCAAGAACAAACTACAACTTGGTTAATTGAACTGTCGAATTCAACGATTACGATCGTTCGGTTCGAAGAACTATTTCTATTAACAAGGTAAAAACATACTTAGATAATATTGGGTCATAATTGGGTCAGCTCTAATCAAAAGCCCACTTATAAACCTATAAATATAGAGGTAAGTGATTACATTTATTGGACATTTAATACTTAACTGTAACAACTGATCAGTAATTGAACCCTAAATTGAGCGTCAGATTTGGATCATTTCGGAGAGGATTGAACATGACTAAAAGGAAAAGGGAAACAAAGTGAAGAGGAGTGACTTGATAAAATTGTGAAGGTGTAGTTCTCGACCCAACATACTGAAACAATTACCCATTTGATTTGATGACATTCTTTCTTAACATAATCCATGAAAACTCACAAGTTTTTCCATGTTTCTAATATATTCTATATGTTCATCAAATAATTGTTATAAGAATGTTTCATGATGTACTATACTTGCTAATGCCTCGTATGCGTAAAAACATGGATTGTAGATTTATATGTTTAGCTTGAAGTTGATTTCGGCACTTAGAAAGGATCCATTAATAATTATTTTGACAATTAATAGTTTAGGTCAAGTTCTTGACATTAAATAGCTTAATTAATAATTTATGTTGAGTTTGTTAGAAGTGTTACCTAAGAGTTAAAAGAATTCTAATCAACGTGATTTTGAAAAAAAAAAAGATGTTATGTTTATGTTATATATATATGGCATATGATTTTTGGGTTAAATATGTTTTCAGTTCCTAAACTTTGATGTGAAATTGGAATTCATCTATATCCAAAACTTTAATACATTTTGATTTTTAAACTAAAAAAACGAATAAATATAATTTTTTTAACATAATTTCGTTAAAATTTATTGATTATTAAACGCATCTAACTAGAATTGAAACGTGTCAAATAACTCAAATGTTAACATACGTAAGTTAAAAAGATTATATTCATTAATATTTAAAATTTAAAAATCAAAATATATCAAAATTAAAAAAAAATAAAACAGTCAAGATAAATTGTAAAATACTATCCTAAAAAGTTATGATCTTACCAAATATGGAATATAACTTAAAATTATTTTACATTTAAATCAAATTTACATATAAATAGAATTACTAATTGCTAGACAATCCATATTGCAAATAGAAGGACCAAATCATTCTCTTATGTAAAATAAAATTACCAAACACATAAAGTTAATATGGTTTTGAATATTTATTTTGTTTTTTTTTTGGTTTTATATTGTTTTTGAAATTGCGAATTTCTAGAGAAAAAGAAAAAGTATGAACGTGATGGCTTCTTGAATCTCTCGAAAGAGTTAACATTGAAAAGGTTATGTTTATATGTCGGATACACAAATCAAGAAAGAGAAGAGAAGTCCAAATTTCAACATCATAGTTTCTAGAATGTAAACTTCTCCCAATCTTCTTCTCCTTCTTTTCTTTCGTCAGAAAGAGTAGAATTAGGTACTGATAGTGATTAATACTGCAATATAAGATTAATGCATATTTTTCTTTTGATTCACCAATATTTCAACATTAGTTTGTTCAAACCCTTAAATCTCACAATAAATTATTCTATTCCATTCAATTTAAGGAAAGATATAGTGATTTTTTTATTCATCTTATTATAAAATTATATATTTCATCCTTAAATTAAATTATAAATTATTTCATCTTTAAATTCTATAAAGTTATGTAAAATACTCCTTTTAATAAATAACATACAAAATATTTCTCAAATAGTAAATGGTTATATTAAACTAATATAATAATTTTTAAAAATTCATAAATAAAATAATTTGTAATTTAATTAAGAGAACTAGATAAAAATAAATTTAAAATATTTTAGTGTCTTTTCTATAAGACTTTTCTTTACCAAAAATAATATATATTATACAATTTGCATCTTTTCCAAAACTGTCATAGGCAAAATGCTAAAGTTGATGAATCTCATTATTGCTAGGCTTAGAAATTATTCTCTTTATTTTTCTTTTCGTGGTATACATATACACTTCCATTTAAAATCAATATTTTATGATAAAACTAAACAAATTAATATTTAATTAAAATCCTATTAATTGATATTTGAATGTGATTCTAGATTATCTAAACGCATTACTACACTTTCTTTGCACGGAAGAATGATGTACATACACATTTGGTCTTACTTTTTGATTAAGCCTTAATGAAATAATAAAATAATAGGTTTATTAAAAAAATTGCATGTGTTAAAACTTGGCGTACACGGATCCAATGACCTATTTCTCTTACTATTCTTCGCGTCTTCGACTATTACTCTTAATTGGAGCACATTCTTCTAATCAGGGTTTAAAGCGCGTTAAACAACCCATAAAATGTGCAAAAATTACAAATATTTTCAACTTATGCCTTCACATATATAATTCCAATTTTCAAATAAAGACACAAAACCAGTTATCATCCCTTTTTATTTCAAATATTTATCCTCTTCCTACATTTTATTTACAATTCTTCTAATTAATAATCCTATTTCAATGAAAAAAATTCATATTTTTATTGAAAATTAATATATATATATATATATATATATATATATAAAATCTTAATTTGTTGCTTTTTAATATTTTTTTAATTGCACAGTAACAAATAAAGAGAGTACATTTTTAATAAATTGAGCTCCCACAAAAGATTGAACAACAGAATTTTACTTGATACCTATATGAGAGTAACAAGATAGAAATATTCTATTTAGTAGTAAATTTCTTAATCCCTAATTAATTATATATGTGTGATTCATCTTTTCAAATAATTGGTATGTCTTAATTATAATACATATTCTAATAATATCCACGGTTTTCTATTTTTTTCTAAGTTTTATTATTTTAGTTAATTTATTACAAGAAAATGATTTTCAACATTAATTTCCAGTCATTCCTAAAATTTACATGATAATTAGTTGATAATGTCAAATTTTGTGTGGCAATGAATCTTAAAAGGTTCAAACCATTTAGTTGTCCCTATTTTCGGGAGGTTTTCTCATTTTGATCCCCGTCTTATTCGAATCCCCAATTGAGTCCCTATAAGTGCTGATTTCAATCAATTAAGCCTCTACCGTTAAATTTAGTTAACGAGATTAACTTTTTTGCACAGCTGAGAGGATGACCTTTTAATTTCAACTCTAATTCATGCCACGTTTCAACTCTAAATAGGCCACGTTTATAGAAATTAACAGGTCATCCTTGCAGCTGTCCAAAAAAGTTAACCCCGTTAACTAAATTTAACTGTAGGGGCTTAATTGATTATTAGCACTTATAGGGACTCAATTGGAGATTTGAATAAGACGGGGATCAAAATGGAAAAACCTCCCAAAAATAGAGACAACTAAATGGTTTAAACCATCTTAAAACTATAACCATTAATTCATATACTTTCCAATGTCAACTCCATGTAATTTCTTCCATTAAATAAGTTTCTCGATATGGAAGAAATATAATACGTAGATTTTCATTTGTTATCGGAATCAACTTAGTGCTTTTTTATTCTTCTATCAAATTTGTAAATTAAATATATTTAGCTCAATGAAAATGGAGATGAAGATGACACTAAATTATAATACATAAAATATAGTTTTATATTCGTTCAAATATGCATGTGCGAGATCAATGCCTCTACTTTAATATTACGACTTAAGTTCTTTATTTTACGTCAGGAAAACGTGCAAATAATAAAATCAGTATTAATAAGTGAAGGTAAACTTACATTAAAAATAGAAAATATGATAACATTATTTAGATCTATACTAATTTAAACAAAAAGTAAAAAAAAAAAACAACAAATCCTATATTGATTTAACTAAATATAAATATTAACAATTTAAGATTGAAGTCAATTAGATTAACATTACATTTAATAAATTTTAAAAATAAATTACATTAGTTTCATTCAAGTAAATCATTTTAAATTTAACACTAAATTATAAATATTAAATCTAAGTAAAATTAGTGTAAATTTAATTAATATTAAATAAATTATATTAACTTTGATTTCGTTCATATTAACTTAAATAAATGTTAAAAATAATTTAGACTAACATCTAATTAATCTATAATAACTTATATAAATATAAATTTAAAATTAAATAAAGTTAGTGTTATCTTGAAATACTCTCTATCTTATGTTCAATTTTATTATATTTAATTTTTGTTTCAACCTAACAAAGTTGACTTAACCTGAATCTATTTTCTGTAGACTATATATGATTAATGTCATAATGTAGGATCTAATTGAGAATAATATTATCATAGTGATTCCTTCCCTTAAATGTATATGCTTTTGACGTAGTTAATGAAAAAAAAGTAAGTTAAATGTTATATTAGCCACTACACAACTAATAGCATAACAAAATCTCATAATATTCAATATATATATACATATATATATATATATATATATATATATATTATATTTATATATATACTATGTCATTGATAAAGATTGTGTGTAAATGATTTCTTTTGTGGAAAATTAATGATAGTGACTAAAATCTATTATTGATGGTATATATGATTCCTGAGACAAGCATGAGAACGGTTATAAAGAATTATGTAACACGTTATCTTACTCTTTTTGAAACAGTCATTACAACCTTCACCCTTACAAACGATTCCTACCTATAATGTTCTTATTATGCTAAAGACCAACTTAATCACATCTTTTGTAGTACACACAAATTTCTCCTTGATTTAATGAGTTACCATTAAGTTATAATAAGCATGAGAATTCCAAATAAAATTAAGCATGAAATGATATTTTCAGGTATACCAACATAATACTACCCACTCTCTTTCATTAGGAGAAGACCCATTGTTAAATAAATGGAACCGGGACAAAATAATACAAAAAGCAAAGACCATATAATATAATTTGATTAAACTTGGAAAGCAATTCACCCTTTATATTTATTTATATACATTGTAGACTTAAAAAATTCATCTACTAATTAATTAGGAGTCCCAAAAGCAACCCAATCTATACAAATTCCACTACCACACCATTTCATACAGAAACCAGCTAGCCCCACCACAAACTTCAAAACTCATTACCACTTCAAGAAAGCAAAACCGTCGAGAAAAACCTTATAATTTCCACATAATATACATCATAGAAAGAATAAACACTACAACAATCTCATCCTCTTTAATTACAAATATACCCGCCCCAAAACTACCAGAACATCATGCAAACAAACCAAAGATGAAGAACATCAAGTACCAATAAAACAGGGAATATAAATATTAAATGGATTAATAATTAACAACTAATAATAATATTGCGTTGAAAAAATCAAAAGGGGCGCAAATTCCGACCAAGCCCATTGACATTGGTGAAAAGTCCAACCAATTCTGGTCTGTAAGGCAAGAAAGACTTCCTCTTGTTCTCTTCCGCATGATGCTCCGTTCCGACTGTTCCGTTCTGAGGTTTCACTTTGTTCGTCGGAATCTGAAATACCATTTGCTGCTGTTTTTGTTGTTGTTTATCTTTCCCCTCACTGTGGCTCCTCAGAAGCAAATCCCGAAGCTTCCACCGTTTCGATGCAGACCCCGTCGAGTTGCTCTTTTTCCGTTCCCTTCCGACGGAGTTCGGAGTCCACACACAGTACGCGCCTTCCGCCACCCCCTCCAAGTCAACGCTCTCGTCCGTTGACGACGAGCACGACGCCGTTTCACCCTCCTCGAACATTAACTTCCTCAGAGGGAGACGACGCCGTCTAACTGTCCCCTCTGGAGTTGTAGCGGTACTATCAATAGTGTTTGGAACACTCAAAAGGTCGTCGTGAGAAGGAACGCCGAAGATTGGGTACATGGGCTTGATCTGGCCGTTGTAGAAAATGTCGTCCGCTGAAACCGGAGAAGCCAAGTCATGGGAAACAAAGGCGAACTCGAAACTGTTGTCATCGTCGTCGTTTTGCGCCGTGGACTCGTCGTTTTGTACGGAGAAGTCGTTGTTTTGCGCGGTGAAGTGGTTGTCGTCGTCGTTTTCCCACGCCGGAAAGAGCGCGTCGTCGTGGGAATGAGGGTCGCGGCGGAGCTCCTCAATTACCCTGGCTGCGATCTCCGCGAGTGTCTCCGAGGAGTAACTGCTGAAACTGGGAGACGGGGATGGGTTTTCGTGATGAAAGGAAGGTTCTTCCACCTCCAGCTGCGGGCGCTGCATCGTTTCTCTCGTTTTGAAATTTGGAAATGCGATTCCGTTGGCACCAATTGGGAAAAAAGAAAAAGACAAAGCGATATATGGAGAGAAAGAGAAAAGGGTTTGGTTTTGATGAAATGAAGGAAAGTGTGGTGGGTGGTTCGGGTGTGGGATATATAGGAGGCTATCAGTTGTGGTGGTGGTGCAGACAAGATTTTTCTTTTTTTCTTTTTCTTTTTCTAAATATATAGCTTTTACTGATTTTGATTGATTATTCAATTCGTATTATCTACAAATTTCTTCTACCTTTATTATCTAGTCTACAATTTCGTGTATACGTTTATTATTTGTTTTATTTCCAATAAATATAAATATAAATATAAATATAAATACGCGCATAAAGGAAAGGGAAAGGAGGAATTTGACGAATTGGGCAAGGTAAAGTTTGGTACGTGTGAAGCCAATAAATCGGCTACTTGTGAGAGTAAAGTTGTTTGTTTGAGTGACACGTAAGAGGTGTTAAGATGGTGACGCGTGTAATGTGACAGGTGTAGGCATGTGGGTAAGGTTTTTGGGAACGGCGGTGGATGAAATAATGAGGTGGTTGATGAAGGAGTTTATGTAACGTAGCCAAAGCGAAGGAAAGCAAAGGAAGCAAAAGGCATTGTGTCGTCACGGATATTGAGCAGCTAGACGTGTGATGATATAAAGATGAACGTGTGTGGAAGGTAAAACACCACCACCAATCCTATATCCTCATCAGACTAATTGCAACTAAACCACCATCACATTCACAATCAATTTTTTCCTCTTCCAGGGAAAGGGACAACTCATACGCTCACCGTCACAACCTCCAACTTCACTTTTCTAAACTCATTCAAATACCTCAAAACGATCATATACATATGCAATTGTTAAATCTTTTTAATGGGATTATCGACTTAGAAGAACATCAAAATCTTTTCTTTTGAAACTAACGTCCTTTAATTATATGCAATTGGTAGCTTGTTCTACAAACAATATACACAAAGTCAACTAATAGAGACTGGAGTGAGATTTCCAAACAAAAAAAAAATATAGAGTATGTTTGTGAAAGAAATTTAGAAGTAATAATATATTTTGATTTGATGGGAATGATTCAAAAGCATGATAGTTGTCTTGTTTAAGCGTCTAGTTAGCGTGTGAAAGACAAAGCAAGGAAAGTGGCTACTTAGCCCAGAATAAAAAAGATCATTCCAAGTTGAGTTATTGAGAGGTCGCGGTGGATGCCACAAACCAATGTTGTGTGATGTTCAACATCCACATGGCTAAATTCTCACTTGATGATGTGGCACCACTTGATTGGGTGGCCATTTCCATCATTTTCTATGTGATGTCATTTGTACTGTCAGGGTGATATAAACCTTTTAAGCATTCCAACACTATCTATACCTATGATTTTTACACTCTTTCTCTTTTGTCATAATCATATAAATATATGTGATTTTCTAAATGAGATACTAAACATATATAATATGTGTATTCTATAGTTTATCAACAATAACTATAAAGTTATGGTCTTAAATTGATCTATTTCTGATACACAAATGGGTAAGAGAGCTGATTCTAGGCCCAAGAGGGTGTCTAAGAAACCGTTGGGCTGGGATGATTTCATTCATCATTAGTGGATTACGTTTGTTTGATCTTTTTCTCCAATAATGTTGGTTTTCAATACTTCTAGAATGAGTTGGTTAGGATTTGTTAGTATCTTATTTGGCCTACGTGCCACCTGTCCTAGGGAATATTTTGAGTGATCAGCTTATATGTTTGTACGGTGCATGAAAAAAGGGAACAGAGAAGTATTTCATTTCTTACCTTGCCTTTTTCTGAGGAGGTAGCCTGACCTCGAATTCAGTGCTTATATTTTTAGTATCATTTGGTGCTTTCATTGTTCTTTTTCTCTATGGCTGAGGGTACCCGTTTCACGCTCATTTCTAACAAAATCGATGAAGTACTTTCTCAGATGTCCCTTTTTTCTACTCAAATGACCGATATGCATAATCGCCTCTCTCTTTTGGAAACTCAGCATCCCAACAGCCTCAATCGCTGTCCACGGCGGTGGGTTTGGCCCGGTTACAAGAGGAGAGGTTGTTGGATATTTCTAGGGTGCCGCGACCTAGGCCACTTAACTCTTGGTCCTCTCCACCGTTGACCTGCATCGTTACCGTCGCTCCACCGCAACAACCACCACGAGCTTTACCTCCATTGTTGCCTACTCCTACCCCCAAGACTCGTTACCGCCAATTAACCGAAGCTGAGATGGCAGACCGCCGCGAGAAGGGGTTGTGCTTTAATTGCGATCAGAAGTATTCAAGATCGCATCGGTGCCCGGCTCGTTTCTTCCTTTTTATTTCGGAGGAAGATGACCCAGTCAGCGGTTTCCTTCCGGATCCTCCGCTTTCCGATCGGGTCCCTGAATTAGATAACTCCCCTGTGGATTTGTTGGACCCTCCAGCCCAAATCAGTTTACATGCTTTATCCGGTACTGGAGCTCCAGAGACACTCCGATTAACTGGACACATTGCATTTCACCCGATCCGTGTGTTGGTCGATGGAGGTAGCACACACAATTTCATCCAGAAAGAAGTAGCTACTCGTTTGGGCTTGGCCCAATCCCCTACTGTCCCCCTTAAGGTCTTGGTTGGAAGTGGGGAAGAACTGGCGTGTACACAGGTTTGCCCTTCAGTGGAGTTATTGATCCAAGGGCATTCGTTCCACATTGCTCTTTACGTGCTTGATATGGGCGGATCCGATGTGGTTCTTGGGGCCCAATGGTTAAAGCAATTAGGGCCCATTTTAATGGACTATCAAGCACTCACTATGAAGTTTGTATTCAACCAATCCCTTATTGAGCTTAAGGGAGATTCTGGANTGNANCCCACTTCTCTTTCCCTGCATCAATTCAAACGGGTTGCTCGAGCAGATCCAACANCCCAGTTTTTCTCNTTGGTGGTAAGGCCTTCTTNTACTCCAAACTCNCTTCCAGATCATCCTAATCCTAAAGTACGTGATTTACTTTCTTNNTTCACATCACTTTTCTCTNAACCCTCTTCTCTGCCTCCACCCCGAAATACTGATCATGCAATTCCGTTGCTCCCTAATTCANAACNAGTCAATGTTCGGCCTTACAAATACCCGCATTTTCAGAAACTTGAGATTGAAAGACAGGTTTCCAAAATGNTTGCCTCTGGTTGGATTCAGCCAAGTTCAAGTCCCTTTTCTTCTCCGGTTCTCCTTCTGAAGAAGAAAGATGGATCTTGGCGTATGTGTGTGGATTACCGCGCTTTGAATGCCATTACGGTCAAGGACCGTTTCCCACTTCCGACGGTNGAGGAGTTGTTGGATGAATTGGGTTCTGCTCGATGCTTTTCGAAACTGGATTTGACTTCAGGTTTTCATCAAATCCGCCTTCAACCCCCTGATATTCCAAAGACAGCTTTCCGGACTCACGATGGACATTACGAATACTGTGTAATGCCATTCGGATTGTGCAACGCCCCGGCAACATTCCAATCTACCATGAATGATATTTTCCGGCCTCTATTGCGAAGGACAGTTATTGTCTTCTTTGATGATATTTTGGTCTTCAGTGCTGACTTTAATCAACATTTGACTCACTTGCGCCAAGTATTCGAGATTTTGGCAAGTAATAGTTTCTTCTTGCAACCTCACAAGTGTTCCTTCTTTCAGACCCAGATTGCATATTTGGNGCATATAGTTTCTAATGGGGAAGTGTCTCCTGATCCTGGGAAAATTGAGGCTATGGTTAAATGGCCCGTCCCTACCTNCACCAAAGGGTTACGTGGGTTTTTGGGTTTGACCGGCTTTTACCGGAAATTCGTTCGTCATTATGCCGCCATAACCCAACCTCTGACTGATTTACTTAAAAAGGGGCAATTTCAGTGGTCCACCCATGCTCAGAAGGCTTTCGACTCTCTGAAATCTGCCATGACCAGCATCACAGTCTTAGCCTTGNCGGATTTTGATAAGACTTTTTATGTCCAAACAGATGCATCAGGGACAGCCATGGGTGCAGTTTTGACTCAAGACAACCGCCCAATTGCTTACTTTAGCAAGGTGTTCTGTCCTCGATTGTCCAAGTCCTCCGCGTACGTCCGAGAGCTCCACGCCATCACTAGTGCAGTGAAACGATGGCGCCAATATTTGTTGGGACACTTTTTCATCATTCAAACTGATCAGAGGAGTTTGAAGGAGCTCTTGACGCAAGTCATTCAGACCCCGGAACAACAACACTATCTTGTAAAGTTGCTGGGTTATGACTACGAGATTCAATACAAACTGGGGAGATTGAACGTGGTGGCAGATGCACTTTCGCGATCCGATTGTCCAATTCAGGGTGGGTTACATATGCTCTCTACCCCACAGTTTGTGTTCTTAAATGAGTTGAAGGAATCACAATTATTGGACTCTGAATTCATTATTATGAGGGATAAAGTACTGTCAAACCCCTCCTCTTATCCTCTTTTTCGTTGGAATGGCGATTTGCTTCTNTATCGTGGAAAGATTTGGATCAGCAACCAATCCAAATTTATTCCCTTACTGTTACGAGAATTCCATGAGACTCCTGTTGGGGGTCATGCGGGGGTCAGCAAAACTTTGAAGAGGATCAGTGCTAATTTTTTTTGGGGATCCATGGCTAAGGACACTAAGGCNTTTGTTTCTCAGTGCGTCGTTTGCCAGCAGACCAAATATAGCACAACAAGACCTGGGGGACTTTTGCATCCTTTGCCTATTCCTTCCGGAGTGTGGGAGGATATCTCACTAGATTTTGTGACTGGACTTCCGCCATCTAACGGTTACACGGTGTTACTGGTAGTAGTAGACCGACTTTCGAAGGCNGTCCATTTGGGGCCCCTTAATTCGGGCTTTACANCTTACAAGGTAGCAGAGTTGTTTGTCTCTATGGTGTGTAAACATCATGGATTGCCCAAGAGCATCGTTTCTGATAGAGACCCGATTTTCATTAGCCGGTTTTGGTCTGATTTATTCAAATTCAGTGGAACACTCCTTCGGATGAGTTCCTCATATCATCCTCAAACGGATGGGCAAACTGAGGTTATGAATCGTACTATTGAGCAATATCTGCGAGCCTTTGTTCATCAAAAGCCAAGTCTTTGGTTCAAGTACCTTCCATGGGCCGAGTACCATTATAACACTTCTTGGCATTTCGGTTCAGGAGTGACTCCGTTTGAAGTAGTCTATGGAAAACCACCCCCATCCTTGCCATCATACATAGAAGGTACTTCATNAAATGCAGGGTGTGATGCTGTCCTTTCTTCCCGGGAAGAGATTTTGTCCCTTTTACGTCGCAATTTGCTTAAGGCACAAAGTCGCATGAAGAAACAAGCAGATTCGAAACGTAGGGAAGTGGTTTTTNAAGAAGGGACATGGGTTTATTTGAAACTTCAGCCATATAAGCAGGTTTCCATTTCTGGTCACAAGTATCATAAGCTAGCCAAGCGCTTTTATGGTCCTTATAAAGTTATTGAACGCATCGGCCCAGTGGCTTACAGACTAGAGCTCCCTTCATCATCCAAAATACATAACGTTTTTCACTGTTCANTGCTGAAACATCATGAANGGCCAAATCCTACTCAGTTTGACCTCCTTCCGCCTGACTCAGTGGATAGCAATCCCTTGATCACCCCTCTAGCAGTTCTGGATCTGAAAACANTGCCCATAGATGGCACCCCTACGCGTATGGCCTTGGTTCAATGGCACGGGCTGTCTCCGGATGATACTTCTTGGGAGAAGTGGGATGAACTCAAACTGATTTATGACCTTGAGGACAAGGTCCTTGTCGAAGGGGTAGGTATTGATACACAAATGGGTAAG
>NC_028355.1:5931947-6030802 GCF_000741045.1 Vigna radiata var. radiata
GTTGGTTTTCAATACTTCTAGAATGAGTTGGTTAGGATTTGTTAGTATCTTATTTGGCCTACGTGCCACCTGTCCTAGGGAATATTTTGAGTGATGAGCTTATATGTTTGTACGGTGCATGAAAAAAGGGAACAGAGAAGTATTTCATTTCTTACCTTGCCTTTTTCTGAGGAGGTAGCCTGACCTCAAATTCAGTGCTTATATTTTTAGTATCAACTTCATATAATGATCGCATCCAAGTTCAGATGGTTATAACTCTAATAAAAGCAGCATAACTTTTTATTCTTACTTGCACGCCGAGCTTATGCGGGTACAATAGCCTCAAATTCTAACTATGTCACGACATTCAACAAAACTTCTCTTTTAAAGTAGAGTTTCTGTTTTATGATTTATAAAACTCTAATTATTTTATATTATTATTTATATGTAAGGTTACAAGTCTTAATTTACAAGTGAAACTCTTATTTTATAATTCACTTTTATAAAATTAATTTAAATTTAAAATTATTTTTTAACACAATATTAAAATTTATTCTCATAAAATTGGTTATTTATTAAATCTATTATTGCATATTTAAATTCACTTTTTCTTACCGTAACACAAAGATGATAATAAAAAATAATTATTATTATTAATATTATTTTCAAAAAAACAACTCATTAATATTTGGCTTGATATTTAAAGTCTGTTTTTTAATATAAGATAAATTTCACAATAAAAAAAATTATTAATATTATATATCTTAAAATCATCAAAGAATGGACTCTAAGCATATAGAATAACAAAACAAAAATCTCCACACAAAATTAGGTAACATAAAACCTTCACTCCGGAAGTACTCTTTGTTAAATCCCATATCTAAAGCAATAATTAACGAATGTGAAGGTTTTAAAAGCTTAATGAGTTAAAAAAGAGAAAGAGAAAAATGGTATTTACAAAAATAAGGGGTGTAGGAACAAAAATGTGGGGGTGTAGAAAGGAAAAACCTTCCTATTATTGAATTCGAAATAGAAGAAAAGGATTGATTTTAAGGCGATGGAGAACGATGGTAGTGAATGAAGTATGATTGAAGCAATTAATAAATGTAGCTGAGAAAAGCAGGGGGCAAAATATATGCTTGTGATCAATGAATAAGAAGATTTCGTAACAACTTGCGTAAAATAGATCCTTGATGTAATGAATAATAAAAACTCTTACTCATTCTTGATCATTTATTGCATTTTTTATTACTTTACTTTATTATATGATGGCATGACATAGATTAAACTTTCTGAGTAAGTAAAGGGCACCACGAGAATTAATGTCAAACAACAAATCATTCCAAATAATTTTTAGTATTTTCTTGTAATTTTATTTTCTTCATCATTTTGAGATTCATCTCATTTCAATTGATTTTCTGGCAGAGACTATTAATATAGATCGAACTTGATAGAATTGCAGGAATCAAATATTTGAGATTTCAAAATTTACGTTCAATAGATCTTAATCGAAGTTTTGACGATTTGTTCTAAATCAAGAACAAGAGATGATCTATTGAAGAACTCAATCAAACTTGTTATGTCTAATGGGAGGGTCTGATCAAAAACTTGAGTAGATTCTGTTATAGACAGTCTAGTAGTGGCATAATACATAGTCTAGTCAACATTTATTAGACGTGTTTCTTATATATTATTTTCGTTATTTCTAAGGCTTAAGTTCTATATATTGAGACTCTTGTGGATTAAGATGGTAAGATGATTGGGGTAAGATTTTGTCTCTATATAATCTTCTAAGATTAATGAAGTTTTTATTTTTATTTTTCATTATTGTTAAGAACTCAACAATTGGTACTGCATGTGGGAACAAGAAAAGATATTAAAAAAAAGTTGAAGAAATGATAACTAAGTTTAACATTAATAAGTATTTTGATGACAATAATTTTGAATTATGAAGCATCAAAGTTATCTTGATTCAACAAGATTGTAATGAGGTTCTGCAAGGTAGGGCAAATATTATCAACTTCTATATTTCATATTCTATATTTCATAACAAGAATTTTATATCTTGATGATTAAGCACTAAGAGAAGTCGATACATCTCAAACATCTACACAATCTATTAACATTTTGTATTTAGCTTTAATATTCTTATTAATGTGGAACCAACACAGAAGGTTGGATGCTTCAGGAAAAATAATGCTAATTTTATTTACTAAGACAAGGTTTTTATAAGTGACAATGACTTAAGAGAACATATCCAATCGTAAAAATAACGCTATAAGTTTTTGAAGGGCTCACATGAAGTTATTTTCTAGTTCACTTCCTAATAACACAAAACAACTGAGAAAATCAATCCAGTGGATATCACACCTTCAGTTTCAAACAAAGACAACTTATATTTGTTGGTTTTGTCACTATTGTTTATAAGGAATGCAATGCAAAAGCATCTAACAATTTTACTAAATTTGGATGTGTCAAAAAAGATTGGTCACAATGTATTAAACCTGCTTTAGTGAATATAATTATCACACAACAACAACATTAATTGTTACATTTCAGTTTTGCATCCTATTTGTGATCTCTTGTGTGAATACCGAGCATTATATAATTGTTTGATCATTGGGACATTATTCTCGTTGTTCTCTTTTAACATAGGGGTGACCAATTCATGTATTATCCAAGTCATGATGATGACTACCACATAATACCTTAAAACCCCAACATTATCTAGATTTACCCCTTTAATTTAAAGGGCCAGTCACGTCATCTTGTGTCAATTATAGTGACGTCCAACCCTTGCTTGTATTTCATGTATTTACCTCCCATTTTACAACCTGTTGTTCATTTGTTGTGTCAAACCTTAATATGACTATTACAAAACAAAGACTAAAGACCATCGATAAAAGGCAGTCCTCTTTAACGAATTCATCTTCATTTTCCAAATATCTAATTATATTATATTCTTCCATTTGATGTACTTGGAAAAATACTAGAATGTTAGAAGTGGGTTCTAGGCCTAACTCAACCCCACAAAACCGGCTTGTAAGGTGAGGTCTGCATCCCACTTATATATTACTTCCAACACACCCCCCTCACGCCGAGATATATACATCTCGAGCGTGAGACTAAATATTAATGGGTGGTCCGATAACGGCCCAACAACGGGTGGAACAATATGCCCAACAAATATCGCTAGGATAGACTCTAACCATATCTCTGATACCATGTTAGAAGTGGGTTCTAGGCCTAACTCAACCCCACAAAACCGGCTTGTAAGGTGAGGTCTGCATCCCACTTATATATTACTTCCAACAGGGGAGATGTGGGCTGAATAATGTTATAGGAAAACTTTTTGTAAAGGAGATAATATAACAGTTTTGTCCAAGATTGAAAATTTTACGTAAGTTGTTAAATGCTCAACTTTAAAGATGAGTTTAAACAATGAGTTCTTTTTAACAAAGACTTTTCAATCGTTTAAAAATGTTTGCTCCAATGTTTTGATAAAACTAGCTCTTTAATAAAAAGTCGTTTTGTAACAGGAGCTTTTATGTCGATTAAAATAACATGCAACTGTAGGATTTGTAAGAGAAACCTTTAAAGATAATAAGACAAAAAACATACAATCATTTTTACATTGGTTCATTCCACCGCGTTAAACCCAGTCTCCTATAACACCTTAGAGGATTCCATTATAATCTTCAATAAGATTACAACTGAGTATTTTCACCATTTTTGGTATCCCTAGTCACTCCAAGTAACCACCGTTACTCTAACTAGTATTGAATTTCATCCACTCTTGGTTGCACAATATTCTTTACCACTCCTAATATCCTTAGACACTCCCGATATCTTCCCAATGCACTGTCTAGTTGAGTTTTACCCATTCCTAGTTTCCACTACACACATTCGTTTAGCTACCGTTTAACTTCACCAAGTTAAACGTCAGAGTTTCATCCACTCCTGGTTTCCACTAGACACACTTGTTTAGCTATCATGTAACTCCTCAAAGTTAAACGTAAAGTGTTTTAATTCTCTTCATAATTTATAACCAAAGGATTGGGTACAAGTTCTTAGATGATAACTCTAACAGAGAGGATATGTGTTCAATACAATTAAATATAATAAACTCACTGAATATAATCCCTCTTCTCTCTTCTTACAAAAGTAAGTTTATATAATAATGAAGCTAGAGATTGTTTCTTTTCTTGATCTAATCTCTCTCAGATATATTCTCATGTGCTTTTGAGTTTTCTCTTGACGTTGTTTGCTTAAGCCTTTTCTTTCTATATACTATTTTCTTGATTCTCTTTTTGAATGATCTTCTATTTAAAGGTTTCTCAAAAAGATATCCGTTAAACAGAGCTTTTCTTTGATCATTGAGTCTTCCTAGTTTTGTAGTATGTAGCAGTCGTTGGTTAAAGTCAACTTGTTAGAGTAGATGTGCTTTTTCAGTACTTTTCCTAACACGATTTCTGATGAAGAGAACATTCAGTGAATGTCTTTTTTGTTCCTAACGTCCACTTCTGATTTGTATAGGAGAGAACGTGCAACAAATATATCCTTTCTCTTATCACTTTAGTTATTTTTAAACATTAAGCATTTAATGACATTTAATGTCTGTTTAGAATAACAAAGTGCTTTTTAGGTTTTCTATCGTTCATGTAGCTAGGATTTGATCATTTAAGCTTTTCACTGAGATACCAAGTAGATGTTGAAAACTTCACAGTTGGTTTAAGTAGATTGTTTGCCACATGGTATCGTCTAGCCTATGTAAACGCTTTGGGTTTTTATTTGTTCTTTTCAACAAATGTGTTTAGCAAGGTGTTTTCCAACATAACTTTTTGAAATTTCATTTGAGAGTTTTCAACGTGCTTTCCAAAAACATCATTTGACACTTTTATCTATCAAGACATATTGAGAGTTTATTTGATTATCGCCTAGCCATGTATAACATTTGCATTCAGCAATACTCTAATTTACGCATTAATTAGGAAAACCGTTTAGAGATACGCTTGTTCATATATAGGTATTTTACTAAAACTTTGCCTAAGGTATTTGGGTTTCTCAGAACATTTTCACAAATTACTTATATTTTTCCTATGTTATTATTCTAATGATAACACTGTCATATGCTTATTTCGTATAATTTTGTTTGTTAAACTTTAAAACACATAAAAGTGTTTAGACAATTCAATGTTATAGATGATCTTGTCTTAATACCATCTTTGACAATTGATCTATCTTATTGGATATTTTACTGAAATATTCCATCTCTCTAAAGTGTTTGCAAAACAACCCAATAACTTTTATTCTAACCACACATTTAGACAACAAAATAACACTTTGAATTATACAATCTGTAATTTTATGTTATATTTTACTTTCTAAATTATACAATTCATAATTTAAATTGCATTACGAATTTCACAATATATAATTTAAACTGCATTACAAATTTTATAATCCATAATTTAAATATATATTTCAAATTACTCAATCCAAAAATCTAAGTATATATACCGGATTGGGGTAAACTGAAATACAACTTACCTTAGATTATTTTCCAAATTTATATAATCTAAAATGCAATTCTACCTCGTACTACAAATTTATATTTCGCTTTATATAATTCAAAAGATATAAAATTGATATTTGCCAGTTGCGGATTATGTAATCCGAAATATCTATAAAATGTTCAATCTGAAACTATAATTCAAAAACATAAGAAAACTTACACATAGCGAATCACAATGAGTTGAACAATCTCCTCCTACCACCACTAACTATTATCACACCACACCAACCACGTAGCAACCACCACCCACATGCACTCACTGCTAGCACCATTACACTCTCTCCTTTTCTATTAATTTAAGTAGGTGTATATTTGAAATTTTTGAAAACACGTGGTGTAAGAAGAAATTTCTAAGTTCGAGATATAAGTGGATAACTAACCACACAATTAAACTTGGGCTTCTGGGTGATTTCTTCTTGCATCTCATTGTTTTTTTTTTCACCCCTAACTTTTGCTGTCCATTTTACTCCTACAAAATATATATTAAATAAAAAAATAACAACAATTGACATCAGATTTTGAAGTCGATAGAAAAAAAAATCACCTATAACTTGATTTTAAAATTCAGTGAAAAAAAGTTCACAGATCTCAACATTTGGTGAACAAAAGATTTATATATAATCAAAATTCAAAATCTGTAAAAACACATTAAATATTTAATAGATTTTAAAATCCAATAAAAAAAAAAATTCGTGTTCCTCGTCTTTTATCTCCTTCGCCTTATCTACAATGAAGGATAGGTAGGAGTCTTCTTCACAATTTTATAATGTTTCATTTCTAAATCCTATCCAAACAAAACCAACAATGAATAGAAATGGAACTAATCCAAAACATGTAAGTGATTGGTTAATATGAATTAATTATATAGTTTTAATTAATTGATGGTTATCTAATAATCATTAATTATATAGTTATAATTTTTCTTGTTTTTGCTCTATTTACCCTTTTGTTTTCCTTTGGGGCTAAAACAGAGGGAGAAAACTACCTTCTCTAAACACTAGATAAGAGTAACAGATCATAACAAGGAAACCATGGTCTGTAAAAATCATAGAATCCACAGGAACGTTGACCCGACAAAATTTAATTTTTAGTCAAAATTAAAAGAAAAAAACTTTTGTGAAAGAACGAGCACACAGACATCACAAGGAAAGAGTGAAAGATTTTAATATAATTTTATGAAAACAACTGTGTTTTTTACCTATAATGTGAAGTGAACCGTGGTACTTGTCCTGTACCATTTGATCAAAAGTTATAATTATGACAACCCGACATAATACTAGTAATTCACATTTGTTATTTTTCTTTTACAAGTATAAAAACTTGTTTGGAATAACTATATTATAAATGAATGATTTTTTTTTATGTAAAAGGAAATGATTTTCAAAGAGATTCACAATCAAAAACCTAAAATAACTTAAAAATAATAAGTTTATAAATTTTTATTCCTTAAAGTTCTTATTTTTATTTGCTGGAACTTAAATTCATATTTATATTTCCAACTGTTGTAAGGGTTAACATATACCTTATAATAAATTATAATAATATCCTAAAGATTTGCAAAATTATATATGTGATAATGAAGAAATAATATATTCCAAGAGAAAAAAGAAGCAAAAAAAAATTAGTATGTACAATATGAAGTGGGTCAATGAGTCCATCATAACCTATTTGTATTCATAAATGACACCAGAGTAGAAAACTAGAAATTACAAAACAAAGAGAAAAAGCAGGGTCAGATATGCTTTAAAAGCAGTTTCCTGTCTCATCTGTGTAAGTTTGGTTGTGAAGTTTAGGGTTGTGTCAACACAGCATTAGAACTCATGTATCGTTGCTAAGCCATTCTTTGACCTTGTTTGTACAGAAACCTTTGTTTCTTCTGAAAGAAAGAACAAAATTTACCCAGTTAGATTATTGTGATCATAGAATTACAAAATTGACAAAAAAAAAAAACACTTTAATAATAATTTCTAGTATATAATATAATGGAAAAAAAGTATTTCATAATCGCCCATTTACTTTTAACAATACAATATTCAATCAAAGTATTTAATAAAAAAAACAACAAAAAATATTGTAATTTGGCTGTATAAGATTGAACGGTTATGAACATCGGTTATCATTTCTTAACATTGTTTATTTCACACAAAGGAGAGACATCATAATCATGCGTACCAGGTCTAAATAGTCTAGGATGGTTGGTTGCTAAATTCTTAAATTAACGATGACACTAAAATTTTTAATTGTTAAATTCAGTTGCCACTTTTCCCATAGGGTTGGAGCTACAGGTAAATTAATACTATTTTGGTATCTACTTCTTTAACTATAATGTTCCAACCACTTAAATTAATACTAATGACATCTCTGTTGCCCACAGAAACTAATTCCATTTTCGGAATTTCCACAATAATTAATCCAGAAGGGGAAAAAACAATTATTAGCTGTAGTCTATTCATCCGTTTTAGATCTGGATCAAACTTAGAAAAGTAATTAGAATAGGGGAGAAAAAAACTGATTGTGTTAAGAAGGGAACAATATCTTACCTTTTCTCTGAAAGATTTGATGACTGCAAACAGCAACTTGTCACCTGCTATTTGTCTCACTCTTTGTATAAGTTCATGTCGTGAAATCTTCTTCTCCTACAAGACGAAGCAACCCACGATGAGAAAAACAAACACAAAACACATTCAAACACAGATTCAAACAGATTCAAACAAGAAAAAGCACTTACTCTTTTATCTTCGTAGAACTTAGAGATTAGAGCAATATCACGAGCAGACAAAACCATTGAAAGCGCAGAAATCAGAGTTGGGAATGGCATCCAAGGCGAAGTAGGTCTCAAAAATTCTTCTTCACTCTTCTCAATGCCTGCAAACCATCATCTTAAAAATTACCAAACACCATAGGAAAATAAAAACTTACAACAAACATCATTGTTTTCAATTCAAAATGGAAACTCACCTTTGAAAGGAGGAACCCTGAAGCTTACAACATATGCAGGCAAGACATGAGTGTTCATGCGATTACTCCAAATTATGTACTTGCTGGGAGCTGAAAAACTATCCACCCCAGAATCATACTTTTCGGAACTTGGATAACATTGTTCGGTGCCATCGTCAACAACTTCCAATCTCCCTAGAATAACGCGGCAAAGTAGTGCGTGCCTCACACCGTCTTTCCCAACCACACACTCTCTAACACTGGCAAAAACAAAAAAAACCATGTTTTATTCAATTCAGAATCACATCACAACTTCTGCTTTTGACTCAAAAAATTTATTTTCAATCAGATTAACTTTATAAAAAGCTAACTATCATGAAATCAAGTTTTAGATGTTTTAAAATTAACAATACAAGTTAAAATTTATTAATCATCTAAAATGGTCTCAACTCCTTATGCTATCGGAATCTACGAATCAATTCCTCAACCTCAAAAAATTTACTCTGAATTATTTTAAGATGAATATTGAAAGTATGAATGAAAGAATTAAAAGAGGAACCTTTGGAGAGGAGCGTTATCGTGGGAGAGAAGAAGTTTAGGACCGTGGACGTGGGCAAACCCATGAGAAACGATGTCGTTTACATCGTCTTCGCCGCGAGTTCCGTACCAAGCGTACTTGACGTTGGCATTCCCTTCACGCAGTTCTGCCACGGCCTTAGCGTGAAGCTGAAAGGACTGGAGCCGCGCCTGCAAAACGACGCCCGAACAAGAGTTTCGGTGAACGGAAAGAACCTCTGTTTTGGGCCCGAGCATGCCCAGGCCACAAATGAAGCGTCTCTTGATAAGGTCGTGAAGCACATCACCTTCTGGAAGCCTAACTAAAGAAGAGTGTTCTGGCGGAAGCATTCCGATGACGGAAACACTGCTCTGGCAATCTGAAAAAACGGAATCTTCATCTTCATATTGAGAGAGTGTAATTTGTTCCATAGATATGAAGGTAGAAGAAAAAGAGTGAGTGAGTGATGAGGAAAAGTGAGTTTGGTATTATTATAGTATTTATAGGTTGGTGGTTTTGTTGGATTTAGTTTAGTTTAGTTTGCGATGGGCGGTGCAAAGAGAGAGTGTTGGTGCTGCTTGTTTTGGAGAAAAGCCTCCAGATTTAGAAACTCCAATAGCATTAATAGCATTTATGTTGTATCCACGTGTCTATTATTGAAGTTGTTTCAATTATAGTTGCCACAAGTGGTGCTGTTGTTTCAGACATTGTATTTACATATACTTTTTCACATCTTGTTTCTCTAACACTAATGCAATCAAACACACACTACATAAATAAATGCAACTTATCCAATAAACAAAGTTATCTTATAGTCTCAGTCTTTAGAATTATTTAACGCAAAAAATTAAAATAAACATTTTCAAATTATGAAGATTCAAAATTTAATCTCAAATTTGAGAACTATATTACTGTAAGAAATTCCACTTTATAAATGTTTCTTTAGGAAGAAAACGAAAAACCAGCCTATTCATTCACGTCAAGCTTTCTCTGATAACATGCAATAGTTTCTTTTTCTTTTATGTGTTTTTTTCTTTTTTTTTTTTCAATTGGAGTTCAATGGCGTAGAAAAAGAAAACGAGATTGTCTATGGATAAAATGTTCAGATTATACCATCTGAAAATAAAATTATATTTTAAATTATGTAATTCTGAAATACATTTTTGAATCGTATTAAAAAATTCAAAATATATATTTTTAAATTTGGAATAAATAATATGTTTCTAAATTATGTCAGTTAAAATGTATTTTTACATAATATATATTAGAACTTAAATATTCGATAAATTACGGTAATCATACTTATTTTGTTTGTTAGGATTTTCTCGTTTTAAATGTTGCTTCTTTTTCTTTTAGAATTCTATAGATAGAGTTACTTTCTTCTTTTTTTCAGTTGTAACATATAAAAACATATATAAATATTTCAGACACACATTTTTTACATAATAATATAATAGCATTTTTCTTTTCTAATTTCTGTCACGTGCATCTCCTCTCTTCTCTCTTTTGATCTTTGCTCAACTTCTCGGGCCAATGATCGCCGTTGTGCGCTCCAATGTTGTACTGTCATGGAGATCGTCTTCTTCTTCGCTCTATCTCGCATGTCTCACAAAGCACACCCTCACCTACCATCTGACAGAAGAAGTGTATAATGAAAGTGATATTTCGTGTTACTAGGCCAGAGGCAATTGGGCCTCAACTGTTCTGACTAGGCTTATTTCAATATGGTATCAGAGCGGGTTTAATACCCGCTATGCTTCCACTGCCCAAGCTCCGTTCTTGTTGTTTCATGGTTAGTTTCTTGGACTCTTCTTGCTTCTTGCTATGATGGATGACATGGATCAGTCAGCCAACCCTGCCAACCCTTTTTACTTACACCCTAGGAAGAATCTTGGCCTAACCCTCATCTCTCAAGTCCTAAGTGAGACTAATTATTCTTCTTGGAGCAGAAGCATGAGAAGAGCCCCCCTTTCCAAGAACAAGATCAAGTTTATTGATGGGTCAATCAAGAAACCGCAAAGAAGTGAAGCTTTGTTTGATGCATGGGAAAGATGTAACATGATGATGCTCTCATGGATTGTAAAGACACTTTCTCCACATATTGCAGAAAGTGTGATATATGTTGAAGAAGCCAAAGAATTATGGGATGAGTTAAGGGAAAGATTTTCTAAAGGTGACTATTTTAAAATTTTTGACCTACTTCAAGATATCCATTCAATCAAACAGGGAGAAAGAAGTGTTAGTCAATTTTTTACTGATTTAAAGATTCTTTGGGAAGAACTGGAATCCCTTAGGCCCATACCCAGTTGTACCTGTGACATCCCTTTGCAACTATGAGCTCTCAAAGATTTCTCTAAAATACAGAGAAATAGAACACATTATATGCTTCTTGAAAGGGCTAAATGACACCTATAACACTGTTCTTTTGATGGAGCCACTGCCCAACATTAATCGTGTTTTCTCTCTCATTATGCAACAAGAGAGACAGGAAAGATCGAATACTGGCACTGTAACCCAGAACCAGTTTGTTGAAACAACAAGAATTCTGGCCAATGTCACTGACAAATACAACACTTGGAAAACTGATCAGACATGGAAAAACCAAGGGCGTGGTGCTGGATCACGTGGTCAGGGAAAAGGCAAAGGAAGGAATCCTAACTATGGAAAACAATGTTCCTACTGCAACAAGATGAATCACACTGTGGGTGAGTGCTTTTGCAAGCACGGTTATCCACCTTGGTACAAAAAGGCTGACAACAATCAAGAGAAAAGGAGTGATTGGAATTCAGCCAATGCTTGCCAAAGCAATTATGGACCAGAGATTATTCACCCTGTTCACCAAGGCGATACCAATACTGCCTTCAACTCATTCACACCGGAACAGATGAAAAAACTTCTTGAAATGATAGAGAAAGCTGATGAACCCACACATAAGGTCAATCAGATGCAGCGGAATGACAAAGAGGACAAACCAAGTACTCTTTCTTGGATTATTGACACTGGGGCCACTGATCATGTGATCCATGAGAAAGGAAATTTTGTCACCTTATATAAAATTAAACCCATTACTGTCAAGCTACCTAATAACTCTGTTATTACTGCTGAACATGTAGGAATTGTCCAATTTTCTAAAGATTTTGTGATTTTCAATGTCCTATATATCCCTGATTTTTCTTTCAATCTAATTTCTGTTCAAAGTCTTAGAAAAGAATTGAACTACAATATAACTTTTTCTTCTAAGGTTTGCCAGATAAGGGAGAATTCTACATTGAAGATGATTGGGTATGCTAACCCTTACAAAGGCCTTTATTACCTACAAGCTTTTCTAAATCCGGACTAGGACTTTGTCTCAAAATTTGTTTTCTCTTTTAAACATGTTGATGTAAATTTGTGGCACTATAGATTAGGCCATCCTGGACACAAGATTGTGAAACATATATGCAAACACTTTCCTTATGTGCAAATGAGTGCTGATATTGTTTGTGACACTTGCCACTATGCTAAACAACATAAGTTGTCTTTCCCTAGAAGTGTTTCTTTATCTACCGAGTGCTTTGAAATGATTCATTGTGATATATGGGGTCCTCTCTATTCCTTTTGTTCATGGTCATAAATATTTTCTTACCATAGTAGATGACTATAGCATACATACCTGGGTCTTTTTAATGAACAATAAGGGTCAAACTAGAGTTTTACTGCAAAATTTTATTGTCAAAATTAAAAATAAGTTTGATAAAGTAATTAAAATTGTTAGGTCAGATAATGGACCTAAGTTCAATTGTGTCAACTTGTATGATCTGTATGGCATCGACCACCAAACTAGTTGTGTTGAAACTCCTGAACAGAATTCTGTTGTGGAGCGTAAGCATCAACACATCCTTAATGTGACCCGCAACCTTATGTTTCAATCAAATGTGCCTAATGCCTATTGGTCCTATGTTGTTAGTCACGCTGTCTACCTCATAAACAGGGTTGCCTTCTCCCATTCTTAATAACAGAACCCCCCATGATCTAATCTATAATGCCCCTCCCACTTATTTGAATTTGAAAACTTTTGGATGCCTTTGTTTCGCTTCCACTCTTGAAAATAATAGGAATAAGCTTGACCCAAGAGCTACGAAGGGAATTTTCCTTGATTACAAGAGTGGTGTCAAGGGCTACATTGTGCTAGACATCAACACTAGAGAGCTGTTCGTAAGTAGAAATGTTGTCTTTTATGAAGACGTTTTTCCTTGGAAGGGTCAACAAAACAACATAGAAATTAATAACCAAGAAGTTGACAGAACCACCTTTCTCAATGACCTCCTAGGCAGTTGTGATCCTAATGATGATGAGAGATCAGTTGAAGTGGAGACCAATGGTCAACAGCAGACACAACAAGACACCACCGACAAAAATAACGTTGACAATGAAACTGATAATAGTGAAGAAGACCATAGATACAATAGATCTAACAGGGTTAGAAGGCCACCAGGATATCTAAATGACTATGTTCATCAGGTTAATCAATCCTTATCTATGAAAAACAACCTCAAAACCCCTTATCCCATTTGTAATCTGTTGTCTTGTGATTCTTTGTCAGAAAAACATTTGAAATACACTATGGCTATCACTGCAAACACTGAACCTCACTCCTTTCCAAAAACATGTGTGAATGGGCAGAAGCTATGCAAAGAGAAATCAAAGCCTTACAGGACAACAATACCTGGTTTCTAACAAAACTTCCTCCAGGAAAAACTTCAATCGGCTGTAGATGGGTATATAAGATTAAGTACAAGGTTGATGGAACTATAGAGAGATATAAGGCCCGACTAGTAGCTAAAGGCTATACCCAGTAAGAAGGGATAAACTATTTGGACACATTTTCTCATGTTGCCAAACTAACTACAGTTAGATTACTTATTGCACTTGCAACCTCTAACAACTGGTTTCTACATCAACTTGATGTGGATAATGCCTTCTTACATGGGGACCTAAATGAGGAAGTTTATATGGAGCCACCACCTGGTCTTAATGTTCACAAAAGGGGTCAGTTTTGCAGACTTACTAAATCCCTATATGGCCTAAAACAAGCCAGTAGACAGTTGTTTGAAAAATTATCCACCTTTCTTACTTCTGCCAACTATACTCAATCAAAGTCTGACCACTCTCTTTTTATCAAAGGGACACCTACAAGTTTCATAGCCTTACTTCTTTATGTAGATGACATCATATTGGTAGGGAATTCCATGACATAGATCAACCACATAAAAGGTCTTTTGCACAGCAGATTCCAAATAAAGAATCTAGGAGAACTCAAATATTTCCTAGGCCTGGAGGTGGCGAGATCTAAGAAAGGAATTCATTTATCCTAGAGGAAATATGGCCTAGACATTCTTGAGGAGACAAGAATGCTGGGTTTCAAACCTTGCTCTACCCCTTTTTTGAGTGATATGAGTTCACTATACAAGATGGACAACTACTTGGATGATCCAAGATCCTATCGAAGGTTGATAGGGAAGTTGCTTTATCTCACCAGCATTAGACCTGATTTGTGTTTTTCTATTAATTTCTTAAGTCAAGTTATGCAATCTCCAACTAACTACCATTATTGGGTTGTTCAACATGTCCTTAGGTACATAAAGTATAAACCCTCGGAAGGACTATTCTTTCGACTCTCTTATACACCTAAAGGCCTTCAGTGATTCAGATTGGACAACCTGTCCCAATACTAGAAGATCTACTACAGGATTTTGTGTCTTTCTTGGATCATCCCTCATCTCATGGAAATCCAAGAAAAAAAGCATTGTTTCCAGATCCTTCACCGAGGCGAAGTATCGTGCTTTAGCAGCCACTGCATGCGAGATACAGTGGATCCACTACCTCCTACATGATCTACAGGTTCAACAAGCTAGAATTCCAGCTCTCTACTGTGACAACAAATCGGCTAGACACATAGATCATAATTAGAGCTTTCACGAAAGAACCTTTCATGAATATGCTAATTGACGTCAAACTAGGTTTGGTCTTACTTTTAAAGTTATGTTAAAATTCATTTTTTTTATAATGTTGGTTATTTTAGTTTTTATTATTTGTAATATATTTCATTTGTTTGGCAAATATAATTGATAAAGTTTTTAAGACCAAATTTGAAACTAAATATTACCATTACCGATTGTGGTTAGATTATCTGATATATAAGATGTTGTTATAGAGCTGTTTTCACTAAAAATAAATTCGTAAATTTATTCTAACTAAAAAAACAATTATGAGGGATTATGTTTAGATTTGTATTCTTAAAATATTCAGAATATGTATGTATTTAGACAGTTGCTATAGAAAATAATACTTTTATGTTGATTTTAACAAATAACCTATTATTATTTTTTAGGTTAAATATTTCGGTAGGTCTTAATTTTCGTTTAAAATTTCAAATAGGTTTCCTTTTTTTTCGGTGTGTCAATTGAGTTTTTATTTTTGTAAAATTGAATCAAATAGAGAATTTTCGTCAAATTGGACAAACACCACTTAGGAGGCCTTAATGTGGCATGTTGACAATATACTTTTAATTGACGTGATAGTAAAAACCTGATTGTGAAGTAAAAACCTGGTGGTCACCCACTCGGTCTGGTGGTCGACCACTCGGCCTAGTGGATGACCACTCGATCTGGTGGTCGCTCACTCAGTCTGGTGGTCGGCCACTCGGTCTGGTGGTCGGCCACTCAGTCTGGTGATCGACCACTCGGTCTGATGGTCGGCCATTCGGTCTGGTGGTCGACCTGGTGGTGCCAAGAGACCTACAATACACAAAGGATTCTTCAAAAGCTTAAATAATGAGAACATTTATAATCCAATTCTCATAGCATTCCAGGGGTAGTAAATTACTAAACAAGTCATATGTTACTGCTATAACAAGTCATAAATCTTCATTGAATTGGCTTCTAATACCAATTCTCATAAATCTTCATTGAACTGACACTTTCAGGTCGACCACCCACTAGGCCGACCGTCCACTAGACTGAGTGGTCGACCACCAAGTCAAAACCAAGACTGAGTAGCCAATCACTAGGCCTAGTGGCCGACTACCAGACGGAGTGACCGACCACCAGGCTGACCACTAGGCCAATCACCAGATTTTTACTTCACAATCTGGTTTTTACAGTCACGTCAATTAAAAGTATACTGTTAGCGTGTCACGTTAGGACCTCTTAAACGGCGTTTGTCCAATTTAACGGTAAATTTCTATTTGATTCAATTTTACAAAAATAAAAACTCAATTGAGACGCTAAAAAAAATTATGGACAAAAATAGAGACAAAAATATTAAACCTATCTTTTAATACGAAGATAAGTTTTATATACATTAGTCGTTAGTCGTTTTAGTGATTGATTTTCAAATAATTACTTAAATACTTTATTAACTTTCTGTCGATAAATAAAAGTTATGTTAGATCAACGGTTTTTCTCTACTAAATCAATTGTAAAACATTTATTTCTATACAGTTCTTTTTAGTAAGGAGTGTTTAGATTTGACGTCATCTTTTAAAAGAATTTTATCTTTAAAACAATATTTTAAAGAGTTTTATTTTCAAAATAATATTTTTATTTATTTTTGTTGGTAGATTAAAAAAAGTTGAGCTCAGGAAACTAAATTGAATTTTCAAATAATTTAAATTCTTTTTTCAAATGAACGAAAAATTAAAGTGGATGCTTTAAAGAAAAAACATTTTAAATTAAAAAAATATTACTTTCAATTTTTTATAATCTTTTCTAACAATAGAAATTCAATTTTTTTAAGAGATATTAGATAGAAAATAACACCAAGAATTATAATGAGTTATCTCACAAGATATTTCTAGTTGTTTAATCTCCTTAATTAAACTAATCCACTAATTTCAAGTCTTTACTAACACCTTAAAGAAAAACAAAAAAGTATAACTATGAAACAACAAAAAAGAAAACCATAAGAAAGAAGAGTTGCATTGTGTTTTGAAACACTTTTTGCTGCTGAGTGATATTTACACTATAATTTTATTTCACAATCAACTAATGAATTTTTTATATGATGAAATATAATAGATGCAACTTTAGAGTGTCGCAAATTTACTTGTTTAAAAACACTTATAATTATAAATGTTTTTACAATAACTCTATTTTTATTAGAGCAAATAAGGATAACGTGAAATGTAAAAGGATAGAAAGAAAGAGAAAATACACACTATATTTTTATACAAAATTCTAATAATACAAACTTATAACTCTTCACTGGTCTTTAAATGGGAATTATAGATTCTTTAGGTAACCTCATTTTCTTGAGCTTCTTTTTGATAATTTTTAAAGGATTATATTGTATCTTAAGTCTAGGCCCTAGATTGCATATACGTGAAAAATATTTGATCTTAGAACACAGATGATTTAGAGTTTTAGTGCTCTCAGCCAAACTCTTAAAAAAATATTACCCATTATGTAAATCTGTCTTGTCAATTTTACAATGCAAGTTGTTTGTGTTTAAATAGATTAAGAAAGTCTAATGACAATCTTTATTGTGCATTAAGATAACCAAGTTATGTAGATATAAAAGTTCACTTCAAAAGACTTTAAGAAGAAGAGGAGATGTATTTAAGTATTGGATATGGAAAAACAACATAAGCAAACAAGATGCTCCTTGTTTCAATAAACTTTTTTTACATAATAATATTTCATTCAATGTTGTTTGTTAAACCTTAAAACTTAGGTTGCTTAGACATCTTTTCTCTTAATGATTTTTGTCTTAACACATGAAAAATGTTTGATCTTGGAAGATAGAAGATTTGGAGTTTCAGTGCTCTTAGCCAAACTTTTAAGAAAAAATTATTACCCCATGATGTAAATTCATCTTGTAAATTTTAGAATGCAAGGTGTTTGTGTTTAAATGGATTAAGAAAGTCTAATGAAAATCTCCATAAGATATTAAAATAACCAAGTTATCTAAATGTAAATGTTTATTTCAAAAGACTCTAGAAGGAAGAACAAGGAATGAATTCAAGTATAGGAAATGGAAAAACAATATAAGCAAACAAAATCATAAAAAGTAAAGAACATAACCTAAAAAATAAGCCAAAGAATGAAATAAAAGATGGAAAGACAAAGGGAAAGGGGAATGGAAGAGGAAGCAAGGTGGTCACGCCACTTGAGGAACAAAGCCACCCAAGATAAGTGGTGGTGCTGCTACTTGAACCTAGGTTTAAGATAAGACAATGAAGCTTCAAGAACAATCTCTAGAGCACTCCCTACTCAAAGGTTGAACATAATAACTTTATTTCATTAAATGATCAACCCTTACAATTGATGGAGAGACTTTCTTAAATAAGAAATAGGACCCTTCTAACAAATACCAAAGAGGGGAAATGATAACCTAGCAAGAGATGAGGTTATATCTAACAAATACAAAAAATAATCTTCTAGAAAATAGTAATGGTGAGGTAGAGGGAAAACATTCCCTACTCATTACAAAATCATCTAGAAGGTTTTCTCATTTCCATACGTGCATGGTGGTCCCTATACTAAAATCTTTCAAGATGTTCCGCTTTTCCACTTCCACGAGGTCTTCTTAGTAAAATTAAGGGTGTGGTTAGAAGAATCCCTTGGACTAGACTCCTTCTTGGCCCTTCATTCTTCTAGAAAGGTGACAACCTCAAAAGGGAAGGTGCCATTGGCAATCCTATAAACACAAAACACAAACATGAATCTTAGATTTTATTTAGAACTAAATTAAGTAAACTAAGCAAGGCGAAGAAATTTTCCTCCGAAATATGTTTAGTTTCCCTAAGCACTTTCCTCCATTTTTGGTAGGGGTTAAAGGTTTCATCACCCTACTTGATATTTTCCTTGAGAAACTCAAACTTTGTCTGATCTGATGGTATAATTTGATCCAAAATGTACGTTTCATTATGAAATGTAGGTTTGTATTGGAAAAGTTTTTTATTTTCAAGAAGCATATAGTTAAAATTTCTCTTAAAATTAAAAAATCCTTAGATGTGGTGTAGTACTTTATATAAGATTCCTTATGAAAGTGATCACTCTCATATTCATCATTGGATGATAAGGGATTAACGATCAAGGTAGGCTTAGAGATGGACTTCAAATTTACATCTTTGTCTATGATAAACATTTGACAAGGGCTAGTCTTCTCTTCGTCTGATTCATAGTTGGACCTTGAGTCAAACTTATCCTTTATGATTTCTTTATATTTGCATTCTAAAGATTCTCTATCTCCTTGGCTGATCTAATCAAGCAATGTTTGTTAAATCTTTCTCGTTTAGTTCAATCCTTTTCAAGGGTTATTATCTCTATGTTTCATCTAGTTATGATGCCCCATAACCTATACAAGGTGAATTAGATGTACACTTTCATTTGTCAGTCTAGTAAGGATAATCAACTTTCGTGAATATCAGAGGCCTTGTAATGGATGCTCCTTCTACTGCCATTAAATGTGTCATGATTCCAGTGTTGGACTTTTCTTTAGTCGTTGTGAGGCACTCAAACATTTAGAGGCTAAGCTTTGATACCAACCATGAAAACATGAAAAAACATAAGAAGGAACACTTAAATTGTGTTTTAGAAAATATTTTAGGCACTTTTTACAATATTATCTAATAAATGGTATCCAATGAATTTTGCATATGATGAAATAAAACAGTTGCAACTTTAGAGTTTCGTAGATTTACTTGTTTAAAAGCATTGATAATTATTCATATTTTCGCAATGACTCTCCTTATTTATTAAAGTAGATAACATTAACATGTAATGTAAAAAGAAAGAGAAAGAAAGAATACACCCTATATTTTTATATTGGTTCTTCTTATTGTACAAACTGTGTCCATTTTCAAATAGCTAATTAAGTTTCATTAAGAAGGCTAATATTGCGAATACAATATGCATATTATTTGGACTCAGTCATTTTTGGCTAACTCATTGAGTATTGTTTGGGCTTATTAGCACTTTTGGCTAATCCCTTGGTACTTTTTTACTAAGTCACTCCTTGCTTAATAAAGTATTATTTTCTAAGCCACTCTTTGCTTAACCAAGCATTTTTTTTAAGTCTTTCTTAACTTATCATGAGTGTTCTTTTAGCTCTTAGTTGACCTTATTCAAGTATTCTTTTACAAAGTTATTTTTCACTCAAACAATTGTTCTTTCACAACTCAATTTTGACTTAAATGAGTATTCTTTTAACAACACTTCCTGACTAATACTCTAGTATTCTTTACCAAATAGTTACTTCTGGCTAAGATGCAGAGAATGAGTGTTTTGAGACCTTTAATCACACTTTAACTTGTTAGGTGAGGATCATCATTTGTTGGTATATATAGGATCTAAGCATTCTTCCTTCTAGCTCATTGAATTGAATATTAATAATGTTTGTTATTGAAGCTTTAATTGTCTTAGGAAATTTTGCAAAATTTTTGATATATGCACATTATATAAAATGTTGAAAAAAAGTAGTTGTTTCTAGTCGATGAACAACTTTAGTTCACTTTTAATGTCTTAGTCTGACGAACATGATAATGATGGATATATTGAATGCAATCCATACAACAATTAATTGTTTTTCTTCTTTTTCTCAACATTTCAAAAACTAGATGTACGTACCTCTCTTTCAGCAACATGCATTTACTTGATTATCTTAAACTACATTGCCATATGAAGTTCACCGTTCTTTAAGAGTTGACAATGTTTAGTTAAGGGATTTAGTGAAGAAAAGCAAATTTAGCTCTTTGTTCGAGAGATCTTTTAGTGTTTCTTATCCTTTGACCAACGAATCTCTGACAGTGTTGTTTTTAACATACAACCATTTACAACTCACCATCAAAATTTAAAAAATAATAATACAACAAACAAATAGGGACAGAAACTGTTCCCACTATACAAATCGAGGAGAAATCCAACGAATTAGATAAACGGCTTCTAAAGATCATTTAGTGTCAAGCTTGAATGAGTCAATGGAATTCCCAATTACAACCAAGCTCCCCAACCAGGAAACATTTGACATAATCGCTCGGAGTCAATGGCATCTTGAATGAGTTGTTGCACCTGCAAGTAAAGGTACCAACCATATTTTACTTTTTCATGGGATATTAGAACATGTACATTACCGTACAAGTAGACAGATGGTTTTTACAGATTGATGGAAATTGAACTATATTCTCCAGTTAGATGGATGAATGCCCAATGCACATAACAGCTTAAACTCTTAAAGCATAACACTAGTCATTTTGACATGTTTATCTTCCAACTTCAAATTTTACCGTTTGCATCAGTAAAAATTGAATATACATCAGTCCACTTTATCAGCTAATATTGGATGAAGAAAAAAAGGACAAGGAAATAGTCCTGATATAGTCATTTGGCAGAGATATGCCAACAAAATACCTGCCCATGAATGCTACGCATTTCACCATCTTCATACCCATCTAGCTTTTGCTTGACACGTAGAAGGGCACGTGTAGCATCCTTATTTCCTTGGTAATCATTTTGTGGTTCCTCCAAACTTGTATCAAAATCATCATCCAAATCCTGTGGAGAAAATCCTTGGTAACCTTATTATGTAAATCAAGTAATACAAGTGAACGTATTTACAACCAAACCAAAATCGACAACCAGGAACATTATTGAGAACCCAAGAAAGAATATCTACTTCATTATGCTAAGTGATGATTTACATTAGCAGTCCTGTTATATACTTATTTTGACAATTTATGAAAGTGCTAATTTATGCATGTCAACGAAAACTCATGAGATGCTGAACATTTATTAAATAAAGAAAATAACATAAGAGAGTTTAAAAACCTTTTGACGCTGCAAAGCTTTTAGAGGAGATAAAGCCCACTTATAAAGAGGATCGTGTATAAAAACCTGCAAAGGACACTCATCTTTTAGGAAGAGATTATAGAAATGGAAGTTCGTTTCACACAACAAAAAATTGACATAAGTGTGATTACTTCCACAATCGTCAGCAGCGCTTCTTTGTTTGTCCGCATGACAGACAGAGTTTCCTCACAACATCTTCGGAAAACCCCCTCTACTCCAGTTACACCCATTCCATCAATTATGTCTCTTGTAAGCCTAAAGGGAACCTGCCAGCAGTTACAGGTGATAACAACAATCCAGATGAAGTATGGAATAAGTGCAAAATTGAAGGACTATCAAGTACGCACCCGTTCTGGGGTTTTAAGCATCAAGCCTTGTTCAAAAGCAACACCAAGATCTATGTGAACAACCTCTGCAGTCGCCTGATCAATCAAAATATTCATCGAGTGTCGATCTCCAAGGCCCACGATATAGCCAACCTGAATATGAATCAACTAATAAATGTACCAAGGATTGTAAAACATTCATGTAGATGAGATTTTGGTGATCTTCCAGACAATAAAAAAATATTCAAAAGGCTATTTTAAAATAAAACTGAAATCATATATAATGGTGGATCATCAGATCACATGAATGGGCAACATATGAAAGGCTAGTTCAGAAGTCAGTAGTATTCATTTCAACATGGTTGCACTATCCCAGAACAGTAGATATATTCCTTCAAAATTGGGGAAAAAAGTATAAAACCTTCAACAGGCGAACTTGATACCTTTGAGCCATATTCAGGTCTGACAGAATCCTTATATTGAAAAAATAAGCATGTATGGAAAAGTAGAATGCTATTACCATAGAACTAGCAGCAACACTTCGAGAATACGCAAGTCTCTTTTCAAACCACTCAGCTGGCTGTAAAAATCTCTCCAAGAAAAAGTAATGCATAACAGGCCTGCATGACAAAATGGTTAAGCAATGAAGCGGATGACGTGATCTGAGTCTTCTAAAAGATAAGGACAAGAAAGACACCTGAAATTATTGCAAACTTCCTGGAATGCTTTGCGCTTGTCCCTCTCCTATCAAACAAACATCAAACGTAATATTAATCTATTTGACATCAGAAAATAAAAGGTATAAAATAAATAGTTTCATCTTATATATTTATGCTATCAGTCTGTATTTTCAATTTTTTTGGTTTGCATTCAATTTGTTAATGCATAGTTTAATAGTTGAATAAGTAAAACGATTGTGAAGAATTTGAAAATGAATTTCACTTGATAATGCATAAGCACTAGAAGATCCCCAACATTATTACCTATAGTACAGCTTCACCAATTTCAATACAAACTATAATTGTATCCTAAGCCAAAGCTATTTTGATGACGATGACATGATATAAATATTTGATATTGTTTGAAGATTGCCTTAATTGCAATCACCCTTGACTGGGCTGATATAATGAAAGCTTAAAGGGGGAGTGTGTTTAGTCCTACATTAACTATAGACATTGTTTAAATAGAAATTGTGAAGTTCGGATATTCCAAACCTTACAGCCCAGGTATGTAGGGTTCAAATTTAGGTCCTAATCCAAACTCGAAGACATTTTATATTTTATAACGACCTAAATCTTTTTGAAATATAAATTAAGACTGTCATCACTTTAGAAAACTATGAAACAAACAATATAAGATTACTAAGCTCACATAAGTACTTAAATATTATTTTCTTACATTTGCCATGTGCTCTCGGCATTTAAGGAATGACCAATCTCCCATTCCATAGCGACCATGAGCACCTCCATTTCTCATGCTGAAAGTTGAAGAAAGACTGTTAGATATAAAGCCATTCATGGCATAGTAGTATTAGTCTATGACCATATGCTTTAGATATTGATCCATGTTCTCTAATAAATGTCACACTTTAGCCAAGGTAGGATAAATAGTCATTGTCCATCTTTCAAGCCCAAAGGGGTTTTGGTTGAAGGGGAAATAAAAAACGATTCATATACTATCATCAAATAGCTTCTGGGATAGTTGGTTCACAACATGAATCAGTTACTTCAAAGATGAAAAGAGCAAGAAATTGTGTAGCAAAACTTGTCTTTCTTTGACTGACCTCCCTATAAGGTATTCACCGAGAGGAAGAGTTCCATTAACCCACTCAAGAACACCAGCGCTTGGAGTAAAAGGAACAACCTGTTTCGTAAAAAAAGTGAAAATTCTCAACCATTTTATTTTTCAGGCCAAGAAAATTCCTAAACATAGTTGGAAGCATATCATAAACTTTTAGAAAGTAGCTTTTCTAGCGCAAGAGAAAGAGTTATACAAAAAAATTGTCATGAGAACAAGATCATTCGGCAAAAGCATATTATGTGCAGTAAACATGCAATTCTAAGTCATGAGTAATGAAAAACTAATGAAATACACCAGCCAATCACCAGCACCAAGACCAAGAACTTCAAAACAGCAGAATATACCTTGTAGGTCCGTACTCCTAGCCTTCTTTTCCGTGTATCTTGATGGTTCCTGAGGAATGTGTTGACTAAACCAAAGAATTGCTCCATTACCTACAAGAAATCAGTAGTGTAATGTAACCATCACATAAGATTCCATAGAAGGTGCAGATTCCCTTGAGGAAAAAGGTAAATAAAGGAAGTGATAACATTTCTTACGCTATGACTAATAATATATACCGAAATAGATAGACATCTAAAAGTTTCATTCTATAGATAGGCCAAAAGGGTTTGCTAGAGAGATAGACATCTAAAACTTTCATTCTATGAAAATTGCTTCATAGTTACTTTCCTCTGGATGATTTACTTGGGAAATGTGGAGTATTATGTGATATCATTTTCTCCTCATTGCTACAATGATTTTGAAACTACCAATAATTTATTTTTAAGTTCTTTTGTAGTTAGATTATGGACCTGTTGCAGAAAGAAAGAATCGTCATCTTTTTGAAGTAACTAGAGCTCTTCTTTTTCAAATGTCTGTTCCAATACTGAGAGAAACTGTTAATTGCCACATATCTATTCAACAGGTTACCCACTCGTATCTTAAATGACATTAATCTTATAGAGTCTCTATTGTCTTTTGTTCCTTCTTCTACCTTACTAACGAGTCTAACTAGTCGAGTCTTTGGATGTGTTGTTTTTATTCACTCTCATCATCCTAATCGTGGTAAATTAGATCCCAAAGCTCTTAAATGTGTCTTTATTGAGTATCCTTCTAATAAAAAAGCGTACAAATGTTATCATCCTCAGAGTCGTTGTGTCTTTATCACCACGGATGTCACCTTTCATGAAACACAATCCTTTTATGTCAGTCCACCACTTCAGGGGGAGAAAGCACTTGAAGTGGATGAACTCCCTTCTTGTCATTACCATGTTTGTCTTTGCAAGATTCCCAAGATCTGAGAAATGATACCATAGTCCACAGTGCGGAAGAGGAGGAAAAAGACAATTTTTTGGCAAAAAATATGAAAGAAGAAAACAACCCACTTCGACTCTCGAGGAAGAAAACTTTTCTAATCCAGAGGTGAGAATCCCTGAAGATATCAGTGAGGAGGAGGTAAGTATTACCGATGATTTACCCATTGTATTGAGAAAGGAAAGAAAATCATGCGCTAAATATCCTATTTTTCAGTATGTTAGCACTAACAATCTCTCTGATAAGCATAGAAGTTTTATTGCTGCCATTGATGCCACAAAAATTCCCACCTCAATCTAGGAGGCCATGAAACTTGAACATTGGAATCAAGCCATGAAAGAAGAGATGAATGCATTAGAAAGAAATTCAACTTGGGAGATTGTTGATAAGCCAAGAGACAAAAAGACAATAGGGTGTAGATGGATATTCAAAGTGAAACATAAGGTAGATGGAACGATAGAAAGATATAAAACTAGATTGGTGGCAAAAGGATATACCCAAACATATGGGATTGACTATGAGGAGACATTTACCCCAATGGCAAAGATGAATACAGTTCAAGTTATTCTCGCTTTGGTTGCTCATTTTGGATGGGACTTTGTTAGGAATCTTTATGATAAGATCCTAACCGTCACCCTCACCACTGATATGTACTCACACAAGACAGAAAGAATGAAACAATGGGTATCTTATTCACAGTAACAATCACGAAGTAAGAAGTGTAACTCGAGGGCCTAACCCCTCTCACCAGGTTCGAAACCGGTCTCTACAAAGTATACAATTGACTAACTCCCCTCTGACAATATAATAGAGTCCTATTTATACTATTCCTTTGCCTTCTAACCTAAACCCAATACCCATTATGCCCTCTCCCCTGTATCCTATCGGACTTACACCAGTTGGATGTAAAGAATGCCTTTCTTCATGGAAATCTAGAAGAGGAAGTGTACATGGAGATTCCCCCAAGTTTTGAAGTGAAAAATGAAAGAAAAAAGTTATGCCTCCTGAAGAAAGCATTGTATGGTCTTAAGCAATCCCCTAGAGCATGGTTTGTAAGATTTACAAAAGCAATGGTTTCCTTGGGATACAGACAAAGCCAAGGAGATCATAATCTATTCATAAAGTACTCTTCTACAAGTAAACTCACTCTATCGCTTATTTATGTGGATGATATGATTATTGCAAGAGATGATGAAACAGAAAAATTGGCGTTAAAAGATAAATTGGCTGACCAATGTGAAATGAAAGATCTAGAAAAACAAATATTTTCTTGGAATAGAGGTTGCTTACTCCAAGAAAGGAATCTTATCTTCCAAAGGAAATATATATTGGATCTCCTCAAAGAAACAGTAAAGTTGGGATGTAGAACATCAACCGTTCCTATGGAACAAAATCATAGAATTAAAAGTGAGGAAAGTCCTCCTGTAGAGAAGGCCCAATATCAGAGATTGGTAGGAAAATTGATCTATCTATCACACACAAGACCAGACATTGCTTATGTAGTTAGTGTAGTGAGCCAATTTATGCATGATCCAAGAGAGAGACACATGCAAGCAGTTGACAAAATTCTCCAATACTTGAAATCAAGTCCAGGAAAAGGACTATTATTCAAAAAGGAAGACACATTGACTATGAAAATATATACTGATGCTGACTACGTAGGTTCTATTACTAACAACAAATCTACTTTTGGGTATTGTGTATTTCTGGGAGACAGTATGGTAACATGGAGAAGCAAAAAGCAAGACAAAGTATCTGGTTCTAGTGTAGAAGCTGAATTTTAAGCTCTTGCTCAAGGAATGTGTGAAGGACTCTGGATGAAAATCATTTTTGATGATCTTAAAGTCAAGGTGGATAACCCTGTGCAACTATACTGTGATAATAAGTTTGCCATGAGCATAGCTCATAATCTAGTACAGTATGAAAGGACCAAACACATTGACATTGACAGACATTTTATCAAAGATAATCTTGACAGAGGCTTTGTGATTACAACTCATGTTCCTACAAAATTTCAAATAACAAATATTTTTACAAAAGGGTCCTTCTGGGTAGATTTCAAGATCTTGTAGGTAAGTTGGTAATAAGTTGGGAATGATTGATATTCATTACCAACTTGAAGAGGAGTGTTGTAATTAGAAGAAATATCTTCTTAATTAAAGAAGATATCTATAGAATCTTCCTAATTAGAGAAAATAGATGTGTAATCTTCTAGATTATTTTGTTTCCCTATTTCCCTATTTTAGAATATTATATTGTTACAAATAGAGCAAAGGAGAATGTAATTTGATATGATTGAGAATAATAAAATCATTCTTATTTTCAACTGTTTCTCTATCTAAAATTTGGTGTGGTATCCATGATTTTTAAATTTTGGTTTTAATCCGTTATGTAAGCAATATGCCAAAACGTTTCCCCTCCAAAGGCAAAATTAGGGCTGTTTCATATATATCACATGACTACACCAGAACAAAAAATGTATTTAAAGCTTTAATTTAACATTACAATTAACAAAAAGTAGTGTTTTGATACAAAAATTTGTCTAATAAACTTTATATGTGAATTTTATTCTAAACATGGACAAATAAATACAACTTCAGTAATAGATGCAAGAAAGATTACAAATGATTAGGCATAAGTTAAAAGAATTCATACAGCATCCTGTCTTAGGTCATCATTTCCAGATTTTGCTAGTTGTCGATATTTGCAGCCATCAGAACCAAAGCATTCAACCACTTTTGGAGCATTTATACCATTCATTATCCTGAACACAAACCAGCAAAAAGTAGATAGATGCATCAAATTTTGCATCCTAATAAAATTCTGTCTATATGCTATAAATGTTTGATACTTACATAACTGAATCTGCTAGTCCTTTGAAGTAAGGAAAAGTGCCTTCATGGTACTGACAACTATGATCAATTGATATTGTAGCTGTCACTACAGGTACCTAAATGTCCGAAGTACATGCAACTTTTAAAGTTTAGCTGTTGACAATGTATGCACAATTGCCCATGTAAATATATACAACTAAAATTTAACAGGAAGTGTATACACAAGCACAAGCAGACACAAATTCTACCAAAGACCATTCTGGTAGACCTTTTAAGAGACCGTTCTGGTCTTCCTAATTTTAGATTTGTTTATTGGGTTTGGTTTGACAGCCAACTTTGTTGTTTTGCTTCTATATATATATTTTTAATAATATTTAGATATGCTGCATTGTTACATACTAGAGTGCCAACCTGGTTGGTCTTGTAGCTAGTATAGTGATGCCTGAGCATATCTGTTTTCATTTTAAAATATAACTTCATATTTGAAGTTTCTAAATATTCTGAGTTTATGCCTTCGAATCTTTTTCATTTGTCGGGCACTTGCTGAAGTAGTCCAGCAAATTGAAGATGTTTTCTTATATTTCTTTAATGTTACTTAGGAATTAGTTATTGTGTCAACTATCTCTGCAGATTCGTTGTATAAAAGGGTGCTTGTGTCACTAACTAGTATACAAAAATTTTGTAATTCATAGTGTTTGTTGCAATTTTCTAAGTGAGTGGCCGACCACCAGGCCGGTCACCAGGTTTTTACTTCACAATCAAGTTTTTACTGTCACATCAATTATAAGTATACTATCAGCATGCCACGTCATGACCACCTATACGGCATTTGTCCAATTTGATAGCGAATCTCTATTTTTCCCAATCTGTTTTTCTGTTTTTTCTTTCATGCATAGCTTTATACTTATTTTTTTCACCACCTCTTATATCCAATTAATATTTTGGTTTGACAAAATATTTATAATTTGCTATGTAAAGTATATATGTTGTTTACCCTCCAATACACGTCACAGCATTTCAATTATTTTTCAAATGTAATAGAATTTTAATTTTATGCAAAAGATAGAACTTCGGTATATTTGGAAATATTTTTGTTAAAATCCCAAAAGTAACATAATGAGCAGCATGGATCTGACAGTTATCCCCAAAATACCACCATTTAGCATTTCATCAACCAAAAAGCTTCATTATCACATAAATTTAGCAAGCTACTTACAAGTTCTAGCATCGGGAGACTACGCAAGTCCCTAGGTAGTGTCACCTTTTTATTGGTATCCTGCATAAATAATCCAATCAGAAGGCTGTAAAACTTAATATTTTCAGGTTACTCCGCAAGCCAATGATAGAAATAGCTTCAAAAAGAATGGATACGTGATCGACACAATTAGTTTACAGAAAAACTCCAAGACAACTTGTTGGTAAACTTTATTAGGAACAATGTTTCTACCAATGTAGTAGAATCAGGAATAACACACTTGATGGACTTTCGAAGGTCCTCCTCACTCTCCACCAATATCCTATTTTCCTTAGAATACCCAACAGCCCCTTTTCCTCTCAACCCTTGCGTATTTATCAGTTACAGGAAAAGAAAAAAAAAAACATCTACAGGAGGTTTATATCTATCATTTTTCAGTTATTATTTTTATCCCTTCTCTTATACACAATGCCAAACCTGTCTTGACCCAACCTATAAATACGAAATATATAAAAATATCTCACCTCTCTCTTTGTTTCCATCTCAGCAAGTCTGATATAAATCTCCACCATTTGTTTCGTCTACATATGTAACAAATAGTTTCAAGGTAATTGATTGCTAATTGGAACTATAAAGGAAAATATATAATACAAAAAGTGATGTTACTTGTAGAATGATGGCTCCATGATAAGATGACAGCTCATTTAGAAGATTTTCTGCTGCAAGCTTTTTGTCAATATCAACCACGAAAGAACTTTTACTACGCTGTTTGTCCTTGATACGGTCACCGTTAGCCAGAGCCAAAAGCTAAATAGAGAATAGATATGAAAATATTTTTCATCAGACAATAACTCTTACAAGCATGTATTTCTAGTAAAACATTCAAAAAATTGCCACAAAAGAATTTGATATGCTCATTAATGTTTTCCCTTAATCTAAAATTTTTTACTTCTGAAAATAATAAAAAAATTCGTATCAGCATGTAAATCGTTGCCTAATAACGGATAAAGGTACTACTTACTTGAAGTATCGTATGATATGGATGATCGATGGCCATTTTCTTCACAAGAGAAACCAATGCAAACTGTATTTTCCATGTCCACATTAAATAAGAAAATATACATGAGCAATAATTAATGCATATAGATTTGGAGAAGCCAGAACCTGGAAATTGAGATGTGCATGACCATCCTTTGTATTACCCATTCTAGAGGCAATTTGATATACTAAAGGTATAAATTTGAAAGATTGAACCTACGAACAGATTCAAATGGATCCAACGTAGAAAGCCAACAAAAATAATCTTAAGATTTGGGTAAATGCCATATAAATTAGTACGATTTATTGAAAAGGTTTTACTATATACCTCATCAATTGTGCTAAGCATGCTATTTACAACTTCTTTTTGTGAGGAGAGACTGAACCACAAGGAAACAATGCGAAACACCTGAAAGCAAATAAAGACATTATTAAAGGAAATCATATTGACAATGACAGATAATAGGAATGACTTGAAAAATGAGAGGGAATAACAACATATTATTAAATAAAAATCATGCTAATTACATATTGTACTCCTCTGTTAGTAACAATCTTTTAGGAACCTAGATACAGTGATGAAAAGACAAGACAGAAAAAGAAGTAAAGATAAAGTCTTGCATTGTATTATTCACTTTACACCACAAAAGCCAAAGCTTCACTAGAAAAATTAATATAAAAGAGAATATTTTTATTCAATTGATTTGAAACATTACATCCACTTCTATATACAGAGAACTTAAATCCTAAAGTAATAATTACAAGAGATTTCTAGAATTTTCTAACAACTTTCCGTACTATATTTAATATCCAACTAAGAGCAACTTCCAAAGGACAATTGCTTTGTAAGTTACGGAAGTTTCTTTGTTTAGGTAACTGTCCATACCTGCTGCGTTTCTCCTTCTGGTTCAAAGTTTATTTAATATAGACTCATGTGCTTCTGTTTTATGTTGGACAATTGTACTCAGCATTTTTCTGCAATACAGATCAATACTTCACTGTACTACTATTTCTAATATGGTATCAAGAGTAGGTTCTTGATCTGGTTATGTGTTTATGACATCTTCTCATTCATCCCCTAACCCCTTTTTCTCGCACTCAGTTGAGGAATAACATGATGACACCAATTATGTTCTTTGGAAGCAGCAGGTTGAACCTGCCATTAAATCTCACAAACTTCATAGGTTTGTGGTTAATCCTGTCATCCTCCAATGCTTTCTCTCTGAAGCAGATCGTGACCATACATTTCTTATGCAGTTAGTGTAGTGAGCCAATTTATGCATGATCCAAGAGAAAGACACATGCAAGTAGTTGACAAAATTCTCCAATACTTGAAGTCAAGTCTAGGAAAGGGGTTATTATTCAAAAGGGAAGACACATTGATTATGAAGATATATATTGATGCTGACTATGCAGGTTCTATTACTGACAGAAAATCTACTTCTGGGTATTGTGTATTTCTTGGAGATAGTCTGGTAACATGGAGAAGCAAAAAGCAAGATAAAGTATCTCGTTCTAGTGTAGAAGCTGAATTTCGAGCTCTTGCTCAAGGAATGTGTGAAGGACTGTAGATGACAATCATTTTGGATGATCTTAAAGTCAAAGTGGAGAACCCGGTGCAACTACACTATGATAATAAGTCTGCCATGAGCATAGCCCATAATCCAGTACAGCATGACAGAACCAAACACATTGAGGTTGACAGACATTTCATCAAAGATAATCTTGACAGAGGCTTTGTGATTACAACTCATGTTCCTACAAAACTTCAAATTGCAAATATTTTTACAAAAGGGCTTCTGCCGGGAAGATTTCAAGATCTTGTAAGCAAGTTGAGAATGATTGATATTCATTTATCAACTTGAGAGGGAGTGTTGTAATTAGAGAAGATATCTTTAGAATCTTCCTAATTAGAGAAAATAGATATATAATATTCTATTTTATTTTGTTTTCCTAGTTTCCCTATTTCCCTTTTTAGGAGAATTAGATTATTACAAATAAGACATATGAGAATGTATTTTTTTACGATTGAGAATAATAAAGTCAACCCTATTTTCTACTAAAACATATCCATGGGATTTTTAAAACATGAATGTGTTCGTTCATAAATTTTTAAAATAAAATCTAAATAAAATTACAAAAGCAATATAAATTAAATTTTAATTTTAATTAAATTTAACCTAATAAAATGCAAATTAGATTTTAATTTTAAATAAATTTAACTTAATAAAATATCAATTAAATTTTTATTTTTATTTCTTGCAGGTAAATGATACACGGGGTAAAGGTAGTATGATAGTTACACCTGAACTGTTTATAAATGAGCTCTAAAATATCCATTACCAATTAGACGTCATGGATTTTATGCTCAAATACTCAAGGGCACAAGTATTTTTGACATCCCTACACATAACTTGTTTCATCCGCCACTTCTAGTAGTACACTTAATATCCTACTAATAGCATGCAAGTCTAATAGTCTTCCTTCTTATTAGAAAGTGGGCTTTAGACCTAACTCAACCTTACAAAACCGACTTGTAAGGTGAAGCACCTCACTTATATATTATAAATTGGCCTTATCTCTAGTCGATGTGGAACTTGTTTGTCCTGATCGGGGGAGGTTAAGCTCTCTACTTTCTGTATCCATTGATTGCTATTGAATAACAGAGGCTATTCAGTATACTTGTGGGTTGCGTGTGAGTTTGGAGTGTGTTTCTCATAGGTTTTTGATTAAGAACCTATCATTTGATCCGACCTGCCGGATCCAAAGAGGAGAAGAATCAGTGATGAACTGCCAGATGGAGGGAAGATTAGACAATTTGGAGATTACAGTTGAGGGAATTAAGGAGGAGACGGCCGCCATCCGACGCGATTTGCAATTGATGATGAAGTTGATGGGTGGAGGTACGAATAATCAGGGGGTGGCTCTGAAGGAAGTAGCAGCTCTGTGAACGATAATCAGAAAAGGCGCGACAATGGGGGAATTCCCCAAAATTGGAGGAAAAGGGTCGAACTACCGTCGTTTGAAGGAGAGGAACCTCATAGTTGGATCAACCGGGCCCAACGGTTCTTCGACATCCAGAAGGTGGCCGAAGAAGATAAATGGATCTAGCCTACATTAGCATAGAGGGGAGCGCTAGTTATTGGTTCAAGTATTGGAGGGAAAAAACCAAGAACCGTTCTTGGTTGGGACTAAAGGCGGGGTTGATTAATCGTTTCGGAGGCGGGTTCAGGGGAACCGTGTATGAACAAATGGCGACACTGAGACAGGAGGGTGCGGTGGAGGATTTTGTTATGAGTTTTGAGATACTATTGGGTCAGACCGAGGGGTTGTCGGAGGAATTGATCTTGGGTTTTTTCCTAGCTAGGTTACGCGAAGAAATAAAAGGCCAAGTACGAAACCAAGATCTGCAAGATTTGATGACCGCGATAAGGATCGCAAGAGATGTGGAAGACGCGATCCACTGAGCACACAGTGTAGTATGGAACGGAGGTAGGGTGAACCCGGTAAAAGTGCGAGCCACTTCGACGATCGTTAGGGGAGATGGGGATCGTAACTTCGTAAACAGGTCCAGTGGGGCAGAAGGAGGAGGAGCGACCAGACGGGACGGGTAGTCAACGGCCAGTAACTCTAATGCGAGGGGAAACACTATAGCGGGAGGCGAAGGTAGAGGAAGAATGGTAAGAAACTTACCTTACCGGGAGTACTTGAAAAGGAGGGCAAAAGGTAGATGTTTCCAATGCGAGGGTCTTTTTGCTCCTGGCCATCGGTGTTCCGAGAAGAGCTTCAGAGTTTTATTGCTGGCAGAGGATGAGGAGGAAAAGTCGACCGAATACACAGTCGAGGAGGCGAAACCCATGGAGCTATCGGCGTGTTCGGCGGAGGGGCTGACACCTCCAAACACCATGAAACTGACAGGAGTAATCAGAGAACGGAGGGTGGTGGTCCTCATTAACAGTGGGGCCAGCCACAATTTCATCAGCCGGAGGGTGGTGGAAGAATTGAAGCTATCATTGTTAGAGACGTCTCCATACGCCGTGAGCCTCGGTGGTGGACACAGAAGAACAACAAGCGGACGTTGCGAGAGAGTGGGGATACGTTTTGGGAATACCACCGTCGAGGAGGAATTTTACGTGTTTGAGCTAGGAGGAGTAGATGTCATCCTGGGCATTGCATGCCTGGCCAAACTAAGAGAGGTCGTGTTGAATTGGAGAGAGATGTCCATGAAGTATGTCGTGGGTGGTGATAAGGTAGTAATAAAGGGGGATCCAGCTTTATCACGCCAGCTGGTGGAGCCAAAAGCCTTGTTGAAAATGGTGGATGCTAACTCATGGATATTAGTTTGGGAGCTGGGGGTAGTGGAGCAGGAGGCAAGCGGTGATGTGATGGGAGATTTGACCGAACAGCAAAAAGTGGAACTCAGAGCAGTGTTGCAGTTCCACTACCGAGTGTTCCAGGAGAGAGAAGGACTGCTTCCCCAACGTAGTCTGGAGCATAGAATAGTACTGAAGGAAGGGGAAAGCCCTATAAATGTTCGCCCATACAGATACCCATACCTCATGAAGGATGAAATAGAAAAACAAGTGAAGGATATGTTGAGGGTGGGCATTATCCGACCCAATCAGAGTCCATACTCAAGCCCTGTTATTCTGGTGAAGAAGAAGGATGGAAGTTGGAGGTTTTGTGTAGATTACAGGACTCTGAACAAGGCTACAGTTCCGGATAAATTTCCGATACCCGTAAATGAAGAATTGTTGGACGAACTTAAGGGGGCAAAGTACTTCTCAAAGCTGGACCTAAAAGCGGGCTATCACCAGATACGAATGGGGGCAGAGGATATCCAGAAAACGGCCTTCCGGACTCATCAAGGCCAGTTCGAGTTCCTGGTAATGGCCTTTGGGCTGACAAATGCACTGGCGACATTTCAAAGTTCCATGAACGAGTTGATGGCGCCTTATCTGAGGAAGTGGGTGCTCGTTTGTTTTGACGATATACTCGTCTACAGTCCAACGTGGGCAGCCCATGTTGAGCATTTAAAGTTGGTGTTGCAGCGACTGGAGAAGCATTATTGGGTCGCGAATCAAAAAAAGTGAGGTCGGGAACACACAAATTCAATATCTAGGCCATCAGATTTCTGAGAAAGGTGTCGAGATGGACCAAGAAAAGATCAAAGCGGTGGTGGAATTGGATGAACCTAAAAATTTGAAGGCTTTAAGGGGGTTCCTGGGCTTGACTGGTTATTATTGAAGATTCATGCGGAAATACGGGGAATTGGCTAAACCATTAACAGAGTTATTGAAGAGGGGGGAGTTTGAATGGTCGAAGAAGGCCAGGACGGCCATGGCTGCACTGAAGGTTGCTATTACATCTATGTCGGTTTTAATACTCCCTGATTTTACTCAGGAATTTCACTTGGAGTGTGACGCATCTGGAGGTGGTGTAGGAGCTATGTTGATGTAGAACCGGAAGACTATTGCATTCTTTAGTAAGGCTTTGTCGGAACGGACTTTAAGCAAGTCCATTTACGAGAATGAGTTAATGGCGTTGGTGATGGCCATCCAGCATTGGAGGCCGTATTTGTTGGGTAGAAGATTTATGGTGCATACTGATCAGCGTAGTCTAAAATACCTTTTGGAAGAGAGGATTACGACTTACAGTCAGCAGAATTGGATAGCCAAACTTACGGGCTACGATTTTGAGATAGTTTACAAAACGGGAAGCTCAAATAAAGTCGCAGACGCTCTATCACGAAAGGGAGAAGGGGGTAGGGACGAGATGGAGCTGCAGGTTATGTCAAAACCTTATTGGCATGACTTCCAAGACATATTGAAGGTCTCAGTATTTAGGATAAAAAGTATTTTATATTATGCTGAGATTACAAATCCATATATACAATGCTAGAAAGCTATTTTAGGAAATATAATAATAGCTCCTAAAGAAAGAATATGTTAGACAATTAAAAGTCTGTTAGAAGGAAAAGATTAGTCGGTTAGAAGAGAGAGACCAGTTCGTTAGAGGAGAGAGTATAAATAAACAAAGAGAATAGAGGGAAGGGATATCAGATATTTTGTGCCTTTTGGGTAGAGACTGGATCGTTGTTCCAGTGGAGGAAGGGAGGCTTCCTTGGGTGGGGATACTCACTTGTTATTTCTGTTCATCTATACTTTACATAATAATACAATTATATTCATACCATTGCTTCTTTTCTGGTGAGAGTGTGTGAGTGGGTTTCCATCTGTTACGGTCCTTGAGTAAAGGAACCTAACAGAATCCCTATATTTCAGGGATATAATCATAACTGATAATTATAATCTCCTAAATAAGGAAGAAATATAATTAATAAAATAAAAAGATTCTAACAGAAGGAAGTGAAGGAGGATGAAACACTTGGAAAAGGGCCGACTACATTACAAAGGGAGGCTAGTTTTGGCGGCTAAGTCCACCTGGATTCCAAAATTATTAGCAGAATTCCATGTGTCTAGCACTTGGGGGCATTTTGGAGTATTTCGTACCTATAGAAGGATACCCAGTCACTATATTGGTTGGGGATGAAGAAGATGGTAACGTAGTTCGTGGCGGAATGTGTGATTTTCCAGCAACATAAGTATATGGCTGCATCGCCCCAAGGTTTACTATAGCCTCTGCCGATCCTGCAGGCGATATGGGAAGAGGTTAGTCTTGATTTCATTGTTAAGTTGCCCAAATCTCAAGGTTTTCACGCGATCTTGGTAGTGGTGGATAGGTTGAGCAAGTATGGCCACTTCATAGCCTTAAAGCACCTGTATTCAGCTCGCACGGTAGCAAAGGTCTTCACACGAGATAGTCATGTTACATGGGATTCCTATGTCAATAGTAAGTGACAACGATCCTCTCTTTCTCAGTGTTTTTTTGGAGAGAGCTCTTTAAAATGCAAGGTACTCAGCTCAAAATGAGCACGGCCTACCACCCGAAAACAGATGGCCAAACAGAAGTGGTAAATAGGATTCTTGAAGGGTATCTGAGGTGCTTTTGTTCTGAGCAACCTAAGAGTTGGAAGTCGATTTTACCGTGGGCAGAATACTGGAACAATACCAGTTATCAGGCTGCAGCGAAATGTTCTCCTTTTGAAGTAGTGTATGGGCGTGCCCCACCAACTTTGAGCAAGTTTATTCCGGGAGAGACAGCGGTTGAGGCGATGGCACAGGATTTGATGACCAGGGATGAGACATTGAGACAATTGAAGGAACATTTAAAGCGGGCTTAGGCGGTGATGGTTAATCAGGCCAATAGAAAAAGGAGGGAAGTGGAGGTTAAGGTGGGAGAGTGGGTTTACTTGAAGATCAGACCCCACAGGAAAGCGTCCATGCCGACACGACTGCATCCCAAGCTCGTAGCACGTTATTTTGGGCCCTTCCAGGTGTTACAACAGGTGGGAAAGGTTGCCTTCCGTTTACAGCTACCAGAATCAGCCATGATCCATCCAATCTTTCACGTATCACAGCTGAAGAAAGCGGTGGAGAAGAGAATAGAGAGGGAATTGCCGGCTGAATTACAGGCAGAAGGGCCCATGTTTTGGCCAGTGAGGGTTTTGGAAAAGAGGTAGAGGCAGAGTAGGGAAGATGCAATACCGCTGGTGTTGATCGAGTGGCAAGAAGGGGGTCGAGAAGGAGCAACTTGGGAAGATGTGGCAACTATTCAGGAATAGTACCCTGACTTCAACCTTGGGGACAAGGTTGTTTCGAAGGAGGGTGGTATTGTTAGGCCTCTATAGATAGTTGGTTTTGGAAGAATGTCTCCACATGCTTGAAAGTTGTTGCCCCTCTTATAGTGGTCTTTGGATTGGTGGACTCAAATATAAAACCCACAATGGATTTCATTTATGGAGAGATGAATTGTGCAAAAGAGATTAGGTCCAATTTTAACAATATAAAGAGAAAACATTTCAAACTATTATTCATTCAATGTTAAATTACTTATGTGTGAAATTATTTCTAATATAGTATAATTGGTTTGTAATTATATAAAGTTATGAGGTTTGGAGAATAATTGATGCTCAATAGGATAATCAACTTCATAGGCATTTGCATGCAATGACCTATTTTTTGGGCCCTCATTTCCACTATGAACCTAACTTTAGATATGATGATGGTGGAGGGCTGAAAGAAGGATTGCATATATCCATGAGAAGATTGGTACTAGATTTGGCAAAAAGAAGAAATAATAATTTGCAAATTGTTGAATTTCATTTTGCTATAGGACTTTTTGGAATGGAAGATGCAAAGAAATGCAATAAAGCATTAAATCCTGGGGAATGGTGGGAGTTGTTTGGGGATGGAACTCTAGAGTTGAAGAGATTTGCTATTCGAATTCTAAGTTGGACTTGTGATCTTTGGGATGTGAGCGTAATTGGAGGTCATTTGAAATGGTAAATTTAAATTATTTCTAAGTTCTCATTTTCTTTATTAGGTTTATATATTTACTAAAAATTTGATATTTCAATTTAGGTTCATACAAACAGAAGGAATTGTTTGAATCAGAAAAAGACGAATGATTTAGTTTATGTGATGTATAACTTGAAGTTGAAAAGTATCCAAATTCAAAAAACCATTGTTCTTCCATTTGATGACATTGAATCAAATGATGTATGAATAACTTAAGAGGTACAGGCTATTGTTGAGATTGAGCAAGCTGTAGGTGAAAATGTTTACTTAGATGGAGCAACAATAGATCCAACTCTAGATACTCTTGATTTTGAAAACATAACTTTTGAAGACAATGAGGATGCACAACTTTCATCAGGGGACATGGATGAAAATGATGATGCCATTAAAGGATTAGACATAGACAGTTATTTATTTCTATGAACAATATTTCTATGAACTTATGTATTTGAAGTATTATAATTTTGTGGACTTATTTTAATTAGGATGTTATTCATAATTTTTTTTACATGTAAAGTAAACTCTTTCGAGTTTATTGAGAGCTCTCACGAGTTAAGTAAAATCTCGAGTTTAACAATCTTAATCTAGTTATTACATGTAATATGAAAAGGAAAGGAAACTAATTATTAAGAAAAAATTCTAAAATGTTGAAAATCAGAAATAATGAAATAAACATCTTCGGTTACAGTAAAGATAGACCTAATTGTAAGATGACAAGTTCAATAAAAGCTTTAAGCATACAGTGAACAAATGGTTAAGGAAGCTAAGAGGAATTACATACCACTCTCACATCATACTTGTCACCAATGACTAAACACTGTTTGTATCCCTCCAATGCTAGGCTAAGAAAATTGTCCCGGTCATCCTAACATTTTGAAAGGTAAAAATAAAGATTTACATTTATCACATTGTAATAAAGAGTAGGAATAAGTATAAGGAAAAGTAGAATTATTTATCTAAAGGAAACTATTAATTCTATTGAATTAAAACAAGGATTTAATATAACATTTCACAAGAGAAGTTTATTTAATACAACATTTTAACTCTATTTATCGAATATTTTCATTAATTTGCACACATAATCATATAGATGTTCCTTCCTAACACTTTTGTGAATTAATTGGAATGTGTTCTTATTTATTAATAGACTTTTGGTTCACTCGCCCTATTGTGGCAAATGCTTGTAAGGATTTTGGTTTATTATTGAAAATTTTAGGTCTTTATTAGATAATGGGTAGTTTGGAATTTCGGCATTTGTTTCAAATTATATATAATTGATTTCGAAAAATGAAATGAATCTTTTTTTTGTTACTCTGTTTGCTCTCTTGCTATTTTCTGGCTCAGTTGCAAAATCTGTCCAATTTCCTCTTCATGTATGGCTACCTGATGCTATGGGATTGATCTTGTAATAGAACGAGTAGGTTTATTTTTCAAATGATTTATATTGTCAAGTAGAGCCATTCCAAATTTAATGGCAATCAAATGATCCGTAACTGTCAATATATCTCACGGTAACAAAAATGTATTGTTCTGGGGTATATCAAGATTAAGCTTTTGGTATATCAAGATTAAGCTTTTGGTTGATATTTCGTCGACCAATTTTTCCTAATTCACATCTTTGTTGAATTTTATTTTTTTTTGTAATTCTTTCCATAAAGATTCAGAAAACAGTGGATCTCTGCCAACACAAGCAAATTGTCGATAAGATTCCAAAATGGCATTTTCTTTTGACCCAATTTTTTTTTTTTCCTTATCATTTAGGAAAGACACGAAAATTTCAGGATAACAAACATTTTCTAGAATTTTGCTTAAATTCGAGAGAAGATTCTAGATATGTGTGAACAAATTTTTTTTTATCATATTAATTCAAAAGGGAAGAAAAATTAACTATTAAAGTATGTACTCATGTTGACTATGCAAGTTCTATTATTGATAGAAAATCTACTTTTGAGTACTGTGTGTTTTTTGGAGATAGTCAGAGGTAACATGGAGGAGAAAAAGGCAAGATAGAGTATCTTGTTCTAGTCCAAAAACTAAATTCCAAGCTCTTGCTTAAGGAATGTGTGAGGGACTCTAGATGAAAATAATTTTGGATGACTTTAAAGTCAAGGTGGACAACCCTGTGCAACTACACTATGACAATAAGTCTGCAATGAGCATTGTCCATAATCCCGTAGAGCATGACAAGACCAAACACATTATCAAAGATAATTACACAAAGGTTTTGTGATTACAACTCATGTTCCTACAAAACTTCCGATAGCAGCTATTTTTGCAAAAGGGTTCCCTCCGAGTAGATTTCAAGATCTTGTAGGCAAATTGGGAATGATTGATATTCATTTACCAACTTGAGGAGGAGTGTAGTAATTAGAGGAAAATATTTCTAACTAGAAAAAATTTCTATAGAATCTTCCTAGTTAGAGAAAATATGTGTAGGATCTTCTTGATTATTTTTCAGTATATTGTTTCCTTATTTTCCTTTTTTAGAAAATTAGATTGTTACAAATAAAGGTAAGGAGAATGTAATAGACATGAAGGAAAATAATAAAAGTCATTCTCTCTTTCAAGATTTATGTAGATCCCTACACCGGTAGAATAATGATTATAATATCTCTTTTAGTAACCTAAAGTATCTTAGAGGTATTAGTTACATAGATTGATCATATCTCTTTGTAACTCAACAATAAATTTTCATAACACAACAATTACTCGCCAAACAAAATAAATACCAGCAATTTCTGGGCTTCTTCCTTGTCCATTGCTACTTGCTTTTGCAATTCTTGGATTTTAATTGAGTAGTCAATTTTCTCCCCCTAAATTATATACTGAGTTAGAGCATTAGAGAATGAAGAAGTAAAAACAAAAATATTTTAATTACCTTTGTTGAACTCCTTAACCTTTTTATGAGTGCTTCCAACTCTATTGTCTGCAGAATCATAGATACAAATTTTGTGAGGGATTAGATTGCATGTTTTTAATTTGTATTTTTACTTCACTGCATACCTGAATCCCAATGTTTCACCTTTTAGGGATTATGATGAACTATTCACATTAGAAATTTCAAATACTCCATTGCACATTTGAATCCGAATATTCCAGGGATTAGATGAATATATAGCAACTACTCAGAACTCGATTTCACAGGTATAGACACACAACAGACCAGATCATAGTGTACAAGGAAATAATAATCTAGTAGAAAAGAAACTACAGAACCCTCAACAAACAGTACTCATAACTTCCATTATCTTGTGGTAGCCATATTATTAGACTTGCATTAAGTTTCCCACATTTTACGTTATGTACAGTATTAGGCTTGAATTAGGTTTGTCTTAATGTACGTTATGTACAGTACTGATTATGATAGTTTATTTACTGTTCTTAGGTAGTTACAGTTTTTGGCAAGTTATGGCGGTTCCTTTGTCTTGGTAACAGTCAATAACAACTGCCTTCTCTTTCTTTTTCAGGGTCTATTTAAAAAGACTCGAACACTCTGTATTGTATGACCAATTTATGTTTTGAATATAAAATTCATCAAGTTTAAGCTGTTACATTGCCTTTTCTTTTCTTACTTTCCTTGAAATTTAATACACATTAAAATCAATCAATTACTACCTCATGCTTTCTTAAACGTATTTGAATCTGAATATTCCAAGCATTAGTCGAATACACAGCAACTACTCACAATTCCATTTCACATGGATATACATACGCAGCGAATGTTATCACTGTACATGGTAAGAATCTAGAAAAATAGAAAATGCAGAATCCTCAACAAACATTAATCATAATTCCTAAAAAACAAAATACAAAATAAAGAAACCCCAACAAATGTCATCCATAATCCCTATTATCTCATGCTTGCCACATGTTCAAACTAATCAATTATGTACCTTATGCTTTCTTAAACGCATTGCTGCTTGCCATTCATTCGAGTTAAGTCTTTCTTCATGGCTTCTAAATAGAGCATCAGCATAGTGTGCAAGATGAAAATGGGTCTGACATTTCCTTTTCATGGCATTCTTAGCTGTAGCTTTCGCATTCTCAGCAATAGAGACTGCAGGTTTCAAATACTTCTCCAAAATTGTTCTTGAGCTGCAATTTCACAGCAAAACAGGGAAAATAACAACAAAGTGAGCATAAAGAGAGAGGATATTATTAAAATATTGGACAGAATTCAGTTTTCTTCTACAACTTGCTAGATCTAGTTTCTGCCAGCCACTTCCCAACCAACCGAAATGCATCAGAAGCCTCCTCATTAGAGCGATAATTCTGTGATATATACATTGCAAGGTTGATAGCAATCAAATTTTGACCTTGAGCACGGAAAAGCTTTGCTTCTTCAAGCTGAAACCCAAATGGTAAATTACTCAGCAAGGTTGATGAGAATAATACTACAACTTTGTAAGTGTTAGAATTCATGGTAATAAGAGGGGAAACAGTTATTATTAATGAGACAACTAACAGAATTCCGTACTCTTAAATTTAGGAGAGAGAATGTATATTTTATTATTTGTCTCCTTACATTCATAGGATATATATACAAGAGCTTATTTAATGAGCAGCCTATTCTACGGAACAAATCCCTAAATAAGTGTTTTCCATTCACAGCTTGGATATAATTCTTTCAAAATTATTGTTGCTCAGTCCTTTGGTGAGTATGTCTGCAAGTCCATGGCTTGTTTCCATTTTTTGTCAATTAATGCCTCAGATACAGAAGAAGGTGTAGTTGTGGTGTTTAGACTTGTGAGAAAGGTTTTATGGGTAGGTGAGAATTTTTCAAAGGATAAACAATTTGTCAAGGGGTAAGGTTGTTGTTTTGTGCATGTTCTGGTTCCTTTTCTAAGAGCAATTGGGAGGTCTAAATTATGATCTATCTCTTCAACTAGTTTTTCGGAAGGGATTTGATCACAACCAATAGAGTTAGAATTTATAGGATCAAAAGTAATTACCTCAGGTAATGTTGTAGGATTGGATTCTTGAACATGAGTAGATCTTGGAATGGCCTTTCCTCTTTGTGTGTACACCAAAATTTTTCCCAAACTTCGTATTATCATGTGGTTTACTTGCTGGTCCTGCAGATTGAGCTATTTGATTCACCTCTACTTGTTCCTCTTCAGCTTCAGCTTCACATATAGTGGTAGTATTCTTTTGAATTTTTGTTTCTGGTCCAAAAGACAGATTTGGCAATATAAAAGGTTATCTTCCTCTCTTAAAGACTCCCCCTGAAGATGAGATTGGTCAAAGTAGCTTACTCTTTCATTGAAAGTAACATATCTTGACACAGAATTTTTTAGATGGGGGATGAAAACACTTATACCCATTTTGTGTGGCTGAGTACCCCAAGAAAATACATTTTATTGCCCTTGGGTAAAGTTTTCCTCTTCCATTACTATGAACATGTCCAAAGGTTGAAGGTTATTTCCTCTTCCCCCCAAAATATTTTTGGAACATTATTTTGAAAAAGAAGTGCTCTAGTTTGATCTAATAAGTGTCCATTTTTCCTTTCTGCAATCCCATTTTTTTGGGGGTGTGTTTACACATGAGGATTCATGGATTATTTCTTCCTTTTAACAAAAAGAATTTAGAGTATGATTGAAGTAATCTTTGGCATTATCAGACCTAATTATTTTTATATTAACCCCAAATTGATTTTTAATCATTGAAACAAACTGTAGAAAAACAGATTGGACCTCAGATTTGTGTTTAAGAAGGAAAATCCATGTTACCCTTGTACAATCATCTATAAAGGTTATAAACCATTTAGCCCCTGAAGTACTAGGAATATTCGAGGGACCCCACACATATGTATGAACAAGATAAAATGGAGAATTGCTTACTTTGTTGCTGATAGGAAAAGGTACATGCTTGTGTTTGGCAAGCTCACACACCTCACAATGAAGATCTTCTAGATTTAGATTTTTAAACAAGGAAATATTAACTTTATGACCCGAAATGAAGGATGTCCCAAAAAACAATGAAACAATTGGATTTTTTCTTTGTTGGCCATGGAGGATTCAGATATTAGAGAGTGACTCTCAATGGGCAGACTCAAATCTTCCATATAGTAAAGGCCATTCCATTCTCTAGCATGTCCAATCATCCTCCCTGACTTCTTGTCCTGCAATATACAAGAGTTGCTATGAAAAACCAAATTACATAATAGGTCCTTGGTAAGTTTTTGTATAGGGACATGAAGAACATTTTTTAGTATCATGTTTGGGGTTATTTGGACATCTCCTTGTCCAGCTGCAGTGATGAGGGTTCCATCAGCAGTAGAAAATTTCTTGTTGTTGGACATAAGGAATATGTGGAGAACTGTTTAGGGAATGGTGTCATATGGTCTGTGGCTCCAGAGTCTAGTATCAAATAGTGGGTAAATGGGGTATTTGAGACATTAAATCCACAAGAAAATGGGAACTTACCAGAGTATGTCAATGAACATGTACATATGGGTTTTTCCAATTTACTAAGAAAGGACCTTACTCTTTCTAACTCCTCATGGTTGAGTTGTACAGATCCTTCTTGACTTTCAGGACCAGCAACAACATGAGCTTGCCCCCCTCTCCTTGGAAGGCCTCCTTTGTGTCCCTAATCTTTGCTTTGAGGTTTTCCATGTAACTTCCAGCATTTGTCCCTTGTGGGACGTGGCTTGTTGCAATAGGTGCACCAAACTCCTTCATTTTTCTTCTCTGTTCTTGGAAAAGGGCATACCTTTTTTTGTTCTGCAACCATGGTTGTTGCTCCTTCAACAATCATAGCTGAATTATCCGCAATTGGGGTCTCAAGCATTAGACACCTTCTGCTTCTTCACTCCGAATAATTGCCATTACTTCATTGAGTCCAGGAACCTTCTCCTTGCCTAGTATTTGGATTCTTGGTTTAGGCCTACCAAGAAATCATACACTCGATCTTGTTCAATGTATTCTCTTAGAATTGTTGAATCCTCAGAACACTTGGCCTTTATGACCCTGTAATGATCTAATTCCATCCATAAAGATTTAAGTTGATTAGCATACTCTGTGACAGATTTAGTGCCCTGTTTGGCTGCCATTGTTTTCACTTTCACCTCATAAATCTGGGCAGCGTCCTTTGCCTTAGAGTAGGTTTGCTCTATGGCAATCCATATGGCCTTTGCAGAAGTGAGGAACATGCATGTATTGCTAATTTCTGGAACCATTGAGTTCCATAGCCATGCCATGATCACGGAGTCTTCTTCGTCCCATGACTTGAATCTGGCATCTTCTTCTGCAGGAGCATCATCAGTGAGATGGGTGACCTTTCCTTTCCCTTTTAGAGTGGTCTTAACGAGTTGAGACCATTTAAGATAATTTTTTCCATTCAATCGATAAGCTCAATGAAAATTCTACAATTCTCCATTATTCTGGAACTTGTCTACATTTTCCATTTCAGCCATTACAAAAATGTGCAATTAAGGCACAAAAAACAGACTGTGATGGAACTCTAGGTTGGGCAGCAATGAAGGCTATGATGGAACTCTAGGGTTAGGCAGCAATAAAGGCTACAATGAAAATACACGGTCAGAGACTCTCAAGGATCGGGAGTTCTGATACCATCTTAAATTTAGGAGAGAGAATGTATATTTTATTATTTATCTCCTTACATTCATGATATATATACAAGAGCTTATTTAATGAGCAACCTATTCTACGGAACAAATCCCTAAAATTGTGGGATTGTTATTCTAGTAATAATAGCAAGAAAATAATAATCAGATACAAAAAATATAACAAATTAATTGCGTGGGAATAATATCTAAAGTTTCCCAAAATATATTTTGACACTTACAATCTGAATAGGCTGACTATCTAGAAACGTTTGGGCCAATGTGGGCCAACTCCAAAAAAGAGAGACAAACAACTAGATCCCTTAATCACTATATACACACACACACACATAAATATAGTGATTAGTGGTGAGAATCGGCAAAGCAAGAAGCAGAAGTAAACAAGCATACGTTAACGCCAACCAATTCAATTGTGCCCAGCCAATCAGGTGTTATGAAGAACATAGCACAATAAGTATAAAAGAGAACTAGAGTAGAGAATGTAATACTTTAGTTGAATTTTATACATGATTTGCAACCAAAACAGGGTATTTCATAACAGTAAAATGGGTGAAATCCTCCCAACTCTTACGTGTGACATCTCAGCAGTCCCACTCTGCTTCACTAATCCCTCCTTTTCCAAACTCACAGTTCTCCCTGTCTTACTCTATTTTATCATACATGCAGCCATGATGCACTCTCGGCAAACTTGGCTCTTACATTAACTCCTATAATCACCAAAGTTCATGTTCGCATCTTGTTACAGCTAATGAGTACGAACATCATTTTGCTATAGCACCAACAAATGGTTTTATAAACTAAAGAATTTAATTTCTGCAATTGTATCCGTCTACAGTTTAAATTCACCTGTATTTTATGTTGTCTAATACAAAACATACTACTGGATAATGTATAATCATATTTTTAACTTGGTCTTAATTTCCAGATGGAAGGTGGTTCATTGAATTTGACCGTTAGTATAGGGAGAACACTCAATTATTGCTTTGAAAATTGACATTGAGGAAAGCATCTGAACTGTCTATCTCCAGATATGGACACACATAACATTGTAGCAACCCCCTTACCCGTCCAAGCCAATATAAAGATGAGCTTTTCCCTTTGGCTTCAACAGAAAGGAGTTTAAACTCATGCAGAGCAGAAGCTGCTTGAGAGAACCTACATCCCTGAAATGTAGAAATAACATATAATAAATTACAAATAAATTAGGTTCATGGTTTCTAGAAAATTATAAAGGACCAAGTTTCCTAAAAGTTTAGGTTGTTAGATTGAGACCCAATAATAATTTTACATCAACATATCCTCATACAAGAAAGGTCTGAACTTTGAAGTGTAAATAATTTCAGTTACAATGGTTGTGCCAAGGATTGAATCCCCTACCACTTTGTAAAGAGGTTCTATTCTATGTTTTTAATAACATGTCTAGTACCAAATCTCCAAAAAGCTTTAAGTGTTTGAAACATCCTAAGGAATAGATTTTTTTTTCTATCTCCAACTCATTGAGTTCATGGAAAGATGAGATAGCAGAATGGAAATAGAGAATTGAAAACTATATTATTTACTTAGTAACTATGAAATGTCTATATAAATATATACATAGAATACAAGAGATCATGAGCCCAAGGTCCAGACCCTTGCACTTAAGAAAGGTTATTTACAAGAGAAGGGAAAATCTATATATCTATGTCTAACAGTAACAGTAACAACATACCTTGCGAAGTGTGGTGGCAGACTGCAGAAGATGTTGCAGCACACAGTCTCTAGAGCTTAAAATTTGAAGTAGAACTCGACGAAATGCTATAAATGGTTCTAGCAAATTCATATGCAATTGTGTCCTCTGCAAAATTGAGCACCACTCCATATCCAGCCATGACAACTAGTAGACAATAAAAACAGTTCTAGGCTTCAATGCTGATAATAATCACTGTCTGAATTTCATAATATATTTTGCAGAGTGAAGAGAACAAATATTCTTCCATGAAGGACAGAGGTACACTATACACCTGCTCAATGGAAGGAATCACAGGCCCAGAAGAATTGTTTGGCTTCGGCAGGAAAAACTTTGTGGTATTATCTTCACAACTTCTCCAGCGTAAATCCCAAGCCATGTCAAGATGATAAAGCATCTGTTGAAGATAAGAGGGAGACTTCACAAATTTTATTCAGTTAAATAAATATTTATAATATGTATAATATATTCTTTGTCAAAAGCCTCACGAAGACGGAATTCTACAAGTTTCCCGTACATACGTGCATATATTCCATGTAACATTGTTTAAAAAATTTATATATAATTTATAACAGTATACAGGCTACTTAATGTGGAGGATAAGATATCCTCACTGTTAGTGTATATACTATAGTCAACTATCGTGAACTTGTATTATTAGTCAAAAATGTACAGCTGTAGGTTTCTTTCAATGTATATGTTATTTTCTATGTACAGCTGTTAGTCTATAACAACTTCTTAAACATCTATGTCTATATATATCTCTTGTACATAAGATTCAAGTGTGAGATCAGTTAATAAAAATATTCTATTCAATTTCAGTTTTTCCGGCTCTTTTCTCTGTTCATATTATTCAACACTCACTAGGAAAGGACTTGGGCCTAACTTAATTCAAAAGATACCTCAGAGGGGACCAAAGCACTATAAAGAATAGTTTGGTTACATTCATAACCAATATGGGATAACAGATCCCTAACTTCGTTTACACGAGATGGAATAAGTATTGGCCCTTATAAGGACTACTTTGGCCGTACTCCATGACAATGTGATCTTAACCAAATGGGTTTACATGCAGTAATAAGAAATATGATGTAGTGGCAATAAATATCATGTTAAGGATCTACAGTTTGGACAAATGGGTACCTGTAGCTTGATGATAGTCATGTAAATGTACTCAGTGCTCTCTTCACTTGCATGAGAAACAGATAACACAAGCTCCTAAAACACATAAAACATTTATACTTGCATAAAGTCCTCAAGCGCATTAAGACAAGTTAAGAAAGAAATATTACCTGCTTTGAATCTCTTAGTTTTCTCTGGAAATCAGTTAGATCACCCTCCTCAAGTGCCCTTAAACAACTGAATACAAGAACAATTAAACTCACATTTCATGAAAAGTTTCATTCCTAGTAGCAAAGAGGAACTGCACATCATTGATCACCAAATACCAAATACAAGAAAAAATATATAATGTGATATAAGGATAGGATAGGATACAGATGTGATAGGATAAAAGCAATATAGATAATCTTATTTCATGTTTAGTACACGCCATGATAAGGACCAGAATAAATATAAGTTGAGATGGTGGTGACAATAACAATAATAATTAGAGGTGTAAAATTGGGTCTATTTGATGAGTTAGCCCAAAATCTCATAAAACTTAGTTGAGCCACTTTTAGCCTTTCCCAGCTAGCCCATAAGCAAATTAGCCTTTGCCTGGTCGACCTATAAATTTATGGACCAGCCCTCTTTTTAAAAGAATACTAATGTAAAAAACATATACATGCATTATAACCAATATATCAAGTAACTATACCAAAACATTAACATTAATTTCAATAATGTAACTTCAATTTCAAAAATTGATATTGTACCTTTTAATACATTAGATTTAAATTTTTCTCATTTATTAAAGAGTCAAAATGGTAGATTGGCAAGACAAAAGGTTGGATCTAAAAATAAAAATTAGTTGGGCACATGGGTTGGGTCAGCAGGTTGCTCTGAGCCACCCATTTTGACAACTCAAACAAATAATCAAACAGTAGTAGTGATGGTGTTAATGACAATGGTGATAATGGTAATAGTGAGATAATGGTGGCGATGACAATAGAAAGGCATCAACAATTGGGGAAGTTCTTGTGTTAATGATGAAATTAAAAGTGGTGTTTTAGTAGTGGTGGTGATGGTGTAGTGATAGTAGAGGAAACAATGATGGTTGTGATTGCTATAGCAACTGTGGGTGGTGGTGGCCCTAATGATGATGGTTAAAGTTGCTACAATGGAAATGACAATAAGTGTGGAGACGATATATGTCGGGCTGGATACAATATATATATATATATATATATATATATATATATATATAGAGAGAGAGAGAGAGAGAGAGAGAGAGAGAGAGAAGAGAAAAGAGCATATGGTAAACAACTATTAGAAAAACCAAATACATAACATGTAATACAACACTCTTATGGTTAGTTTAGTTAGTCAAAGTATTAATATCTCTATATAGTGTGCCATTTCCACCATAACCTGTGATGACTTCCGATTTATTTTCCTAAAGGATTATTGGGTATCGATATTTTCCAATATTAATAACAATGCTGCCAACCAGAAAAAACTTAGTTCATTCTCCCTCTAAAACTATCAATTACAGAGCGCATACTGAATATCTTTTAGCATACCTTTATGAGCAAAGAATATAACAATTGAACAAACGAGGTTTAAACTAAAATCAGCCCTACAATAAATAAAAACATATTACCTGTGCAAATTTCCATTGAAATGATCACATTTGATATTTGGGGTTAAAGGAAAATTAGTTCCAACATATGGTAAAGAGAAATCCCACTTCCCAGCACGCCAGGCAGATTCATATTGCAATTCAGTAAACTCCAAATCATGATGATGCAGATCCTTGGTTGAAGTCAAGCCCCGGCAATACATCTCAAGCACGTGTGCACAGGCAATCTGTTGCAAGGATCTAATCAACCCCTTGTAAGGTCTACTCTGCCTCATCTCACCTGTCTTGGATGCAAAGGATGAAGGATGTTCTGATCCTGTTTGTTTCAATGCCAGACCTCTTGAACTGCCATCGTTCTGTACTGAGGTATGTGACTGCACTTGCAAGTCATAATACTCTAGGGCCTTTCCCCAGTTTCCCTCATGCTCAAATGTGATTATTTGAGAAGCCAACTATCATTTTTATCAACCAATATAAAATAAAATGAAGAAAAGAAAATCAAATCAAAAGAAAAGAAAAAGAAGATGAAATCGGTGAAAATCAAAACAAACATGAGTCCAAAACCACATAGCAATTATGCATCACCTATCTTACACGGATAAAAACATGGTACCATGAAAAGGCATACGGGTTTTAAATATAAAACAAATGCAAATATAATTAACTTTCTGCTTCTGTATTGCTCTGCATTAGCCTCTGTTTAGGGCTCGCAGTTTGTTGGTCCCATGTGTATCATTCAGGTAATGAGTAGTCTAGTAGGCTTGACAGAACTCACAATCGTTCTGTGATAAAAGTATTAGAAGGAAAAATCAGGCTCACTAACCTTGTGAGACTGTAGAATTCCATATAAACTATCTGGTTCATTGATTCTAGTGACTGCCGAAACAAGAATTTCAATATGATCTGGCAACTGATAGGAAGCCAACAAAACGATTAGTCATAGATAAGAAACAGACATGATTACGGAGCAAAACAATCTCCATAAATATTTTACAAATTATGCCTAGCCAAAAAACAAGTTAATTGCACAAAAAATAATTTAAAAAGTGTAATATAGTATGTAGTCCAAGTAAAGCAAAATAGCATGCATAAAATGTAAACATACTCAGTAGAACTTACCATTTCATTATGAGAGAAATCTGGACCTCCAATTGTTAACGTTTTAAATTGCTCTTCACACCAATGTTCCACATACATAACTGAAGTAAAATATGACCCACAACTCTATAATAGAAAAAAGAAGCACATGTAACAAAAATTTATATAAAAACACACGAACGTAAAGAAAAGTGCATAGAATCCGCCACTTACAGCTGCCACCTTGGCAACAAGAAGATAGTCAATGGAGAGCCAATAAACCTTGGAAGAATAAAGCAAAGAATAAATTATGTTAATTTTTGCATTCTATAAATTATTCTCTTTTAGAAAATAATTGATGTTTGAAGGTAAGAAGCCAGGAAGATAATACTTTCTCCCATGAGGATGGTGACTTTGCCAAGGAATTTGAAATAACTGCTGATTCTCTTGCCTTTGCAGAAGTGGACCGAGTTTTAGAACTATAACTTGAAGGCCTTGAATTCTGCAAATTAACAAAGTAAACTAGGGTTTCGTTGACATCACATTATATAAGTACAATAAAATGAAGCTTCAGGGAACACAAACATTTGAATTTGATATGGCGGGTGTCTCAAATAGCTATTGGGATAAAAACATTCGCAATATTTCTATAGAAATTAAAAACAATATCATCAAAATATTCCTATGTATTTCAACATATATTTATTACCTTATTTTAAAGGACTTGATTATTACAAATAAAGATGATGAGAACGTAATTTGTGTGATTGTTATCTGTAAAATAATTCTTTATTTCATTACATAGTTCAGCTGCCATGGACAATTGATTTGGTTGTCCGCAGAATGTCTATGTATCAGTAGTATAGGGCATGAGTGTAGAATATTTTGCAATCAAGCAGTCAAGCTTTCCCAGGTATGTTTGCACATCCACCTTCTCCAACCTGAAACCTATGCTCATCAAAATGGAGTTATTGAACGTAACCATAGACACATTGTTAAATCATGCGTCCCTTCCCTTACAGACTTTGGATTCTGCTTCTGTCACTGCCATATATCTTATTAATAGATTACCTACGACTTCCTTATACTTTGTTATTCCATATTTTGTTTTGTTTAATAAAGATTTGGATTTTCATTTTGGATGCTCTTGCTTTCCCCTTTTATGACCATATAAGTCTCAAACTTGATTTTAGGTCTAAAGAATGTCTTTTCTTAGGATATTCTCAGCTACACAAAGGTTATATATGCCTATCTTCCCGTGGTCGTATATTTATTTCAAAAGATGTCTTATTTGATGAACATAAGTTTCCTTATTCTGTCTTCAAAAATCACCAAATTCAATTAAAGATGTTGGTCAATGGTACTTCACCTTAAATACAAATTTGTCAACATCTCCACAAAAATACTGCCTCTAGTACTTCCATACAATCTTGACTATGATTCAACACCTGGAGCTTCTCCTTCTACTTCCAATCCAGTTCTTTCATCTTCTTTTAAGTCACAATCTCCTCCTGCACCTCTTCTTAATACTCATCCCATCCAAACCAGGTCTAAATTTGGCATTATTCAACAGAGTTTATCCTTCTCTGTTATTATCTCATTCTAAATCTACTACTGTCAAACAAACTTTTGAAGTTAAACATTGGCAGGATGAAATGTAGCAAGAATATGAGGCATCATTAAATCAAAAGACTTGGCATCTAGTTCCAAATGCTCTTAAAAGAAAAGATGTTGGTTGAAAATGGGTTTCTAGAGTCAAGGGAACTACAGATAACTCAATCAATAAATATAAAGCTTATCTTGTAGCGAAAAGTTTTCATTAAGTTCCTGGTTTTGATTTTCATGAAACTTTTTCTTCAGTGGTTAAACCTATTAGAGATCGACTTATTCTTACTATTTCTCTCTTTTATGAATGGAAATTGTATCAGCTTGATGTTCGATAAATCCCTTTTGTGCAACTATGTTAGGGGCTTCCCACCCTTTTACTTTTCAGAATTACTGTCTCCTATTAATATAGTAATAAGTTGTATCAGATTTTCTAAGTGAAAAATAAGACTTTTTAGCTTCTCTCAACTCTTCAAGTTAAGGTGAAATGCAGTACTTAAACACAATTGCACTAGGGACCTTGTCCCCCTTACTCCTGGTAAAAAGCCTGTTGGTTGTAGATGGGTCTATGTTATTAAGGTTGGTCCTATTGGTGCAATAGATTGTCTCAAAGCTTGTCTAGTAGCTAAGGGATGAATTCAAGTCTATGGCCCCAACTATTAAGATACATTTTCTCCTGAGGCTAAAACCAGTATTGTTCGTATTGTGCTTGCTATAGTTGCCATTCGTCAATGGCTCCTTTACTAGTTGGACATTAAAAATTCCTTTCTTTATGGTGATCTAGAAGAAGAGATATACATGGAGCAACCTCTTCGGTTTGTTGCTCAGGGAGAGATTAGGTTAGTTTGTAAATTACATCGTTCCCTCTTTGAGTTGAAGCAATCACCTTAAGTTTGGTTTGGTAAATTTAATCTGGTTGTGTAGAATTTTAGATTGAAACGATGTGAAGCGAATCATTTAGTATATTATGGTCACTCTTCTCCTGATAAATGTGTTTATCTTATGGTTTATGTTGATGATATATTCATTACAGGAAATGACATCACTAGAATTGCTCAATTAAAGAATCATTTGTTCAACCACTTTCTGATCAAAGATCTGGGTCGGCTAAAATATTTCCTTGGTATTGAAGTAGCTCAATCAAAGGAAGGTGTCCTCATTTCACAAAGAAAATATGCTCTTGATATTTTGAGGAAATAGGCCTGACAAATTGCAAGCCCATTGATAGTCCTATGGACTCAAATCAAAAGTTAATGAGAGACCAAGGTGAACTTTTCTCAGACCCAGAGAGATATAGAAGGCTCGTTGGAAAACTCATCTATCTTACAAGAACAAGACCTAATCTTTCTTATCTAGTGAGAGTTGAGTCGATTTATGCAAACTCTACATGTTGATTGTTGGAATGTAGTGATTTGCATTCTTAGATATGTAAAAGGGAAGCTAGGACAAGGGAACACTCGAGTTGAAGGATATTGTGATGCAGATTGGGTTGGTTGTCCAATTGACAAAAGATGTACCACGGGATACTGTGTTTTACTTGGAGGGAACCTTGTATCTTGGAAAACTAGGAAACAAAGTGATGTTGCTCGATCTAGTGCTGAAGTTGAGTATCGATCTATGGCTCTAACTACAGGTGAGCTTGTGTGAATTAGACAACTCCTTCAAGAGTTGATATTTTGTGAAAATGAGCAGATGAAGTTGTACTGTGACAATCAAGTTGCCCTTCACAGTGCCTCCAATCCAGTGTTTCATGAAAGAACAAAACACATAGAGATTAATTGCCCTTTTATTAGAGAGAAGTTGTTGTCAAAGGATCTTGTTACTGAATTTGTCAACTTTAATGAACAACTCGGATAGATTCTGACCAAATCTCTAAGGGGACCTAGGATTCAATTTATATGTTCCAAGCTTGAGACATATGATCTATATGTTCCAGCTTGAGGGGAGTCTTGAAATATAATGTCTTTATTATTAATATTTATAAAAGGGTTTTTAATTTTAGGACTTTGTCAGGGGCTTCCCGCCCTTTTACTTTTCAAAACTACTATCTCTTATAAATAATGTAGAGTTGTATAAGATTTTCTAAGTGAAAAATAAGACTTTTAAGCTTCTCTCAACTCTTCAAGTAAAGGAATCAAAGATTATGTATTTCTTGGTTTCTGTTGATGATATCATCATAACTAGAAGCTCTATTAGTCTGATTCAGAATGTCACAGCCACAACTATTTCCTTAAAACATCTTGGTCAATTGCATTGTTTTCCTGGACTTGAGGTCAAACATTTACCTAATCAATATGTTCTTATGGCTCAGAGAAAATATGAGATTTTCATAAAAGTCAAATTGCTAAAGTTCAATCCATTTCTTCTCCTATGATCTCAAACTGCAAATTATCTAAACCTGTTGTTCATCTTTTCTCATATATCAGTAATTGGTGCATTGCACTATGCTACTCTTACTAGGCTAGAAATTAGTTTTGCTATAAAAAGAATTTCTTAATTTGTGGCCAATCAACTTGATCCTCACTGGGTTATGACCAAACATATTTTGACATAGCTAAAATGAACATATTTTAACGTAGCTAAAAGGAACATTTTACCATTTTGATGTTGATGATAGAAGATCTACATCAGTTGCAACAAGTTATTGCTTGTTCAACCGCTAAAGTTGAATATAGAAGTTTATCACAAATTTCTACTGAATTGTCCTAGATATCTAAATTACTTACAGAACTTCAAGACTCTTTTAGGACTCCAACTCTTCTTTGTGACAATCAAAGTGTTGTTTCCATTATTCACAATCCTATTTTTCATAATCACACAATTAAGCATTTCTCACATTCCAGCTCTTAGTGGGTAGATGTTTTAACCAAGTCAATGCCTTTAGCTCACTTTGTTTCTCGTCGTGGCAAAAATGTGAAGAGTTTGTCTTTAGTGTGCATACTACAATTTACTATAGTTGACTTCTATAGTTTACAATGGCTTTGTACAACTTGTTTTTCTCTTTGTAATTGTACAGTGGTGAATTTGTATAACAGTTAGTAATAGACTACATCTATGAATACACATGGTACATATGACTCTAAGCAAGTCACAATAATAAAAACATTCAGTTCAAGCTCATTTCTCTCTCTCCTTTCCCTATTAAGTATCTCTACGAGTTAGCATGTAAATATTCTCCAACTTGATGTTCATCAAGCCAATAAGTACAATGTAGAAACAGTTAACACTTTATGAAATGGCCTGGCCTTTGTCCATACATCATAGCAAGGTGTAAGGAGCCAAGTGTGCCTGCAGATTAAGGGATAGAGAGAGAATCAAAGCATACTAAATTTGCTTAGTGTAGACAATAACAAAGGTTGGAGTTGTCAAATGACAAGGCCTGTCTTGCCCTTTAAACCATAACTAGATAGCAAAGTGTTCTAATATGCTGTCCCTATGAGTCTTTTGCATGGGATCATTGGTATCTTGGTGAAAGTCACAGTAGATTGAGCAGAAGTCGTTTGTTGGAGATGGAGAAGAAAGGTGGGGATGTCGCAAGAGGGTGGGTGGCCAAAACACAGCATTGGAAGTTGTTTCAATAAGAGGAAATATCTATAGTATCTTCTTAATTAGAGAAAATATTTATAGAACCTTCCTAATAAGAGAAAATAGGTGTATGATCTTCTAGATTATTTTTTATTACATTGTTGAAATTCCTTAGTGTTAACCACAAACTGCCCTAGGAGACTAGTAAATAAATGACCATACAAAGCTAAACACACATCATGGTAAGGGCTATGGAACAAAGATACAACGCTGAACAGAGACACTTTTTTTCTAGAACCACTATTCTTGTTTAACTGAGGTCCAACCAAAATAACAAAAAGCTGAAGAACATTGGGAGGTAGTAAAGAAGAATTTAGATGGCTACTAAACAAATCGCCTCCAGACCGAATGCCTCGGTAGCTATTCTCGACAAGGTCATTAGCCGATGTACAAATTCCACGCATGCTCTCTAACAGCATGGATACATGAAATCCTCTGGTGGTTGTGCCTCTTTTCCAGAACTAAAGTATATATCAATGAGTTCCCAGTGTTAATAAAAGAATATGATGATTGAACTCAATCCAGATATGCATAATCACTCAAGATAGATAGCTCCACAACATCCCAGATCAATCAAGCAGCACCCCCTCCATACACTCACTGTAGATACAAGATTATGGGTAATACATTAACCACTGAACATATAGCTTTAAGGCTGATTATCCAATGCAAGAATAGCGGAAGGGATGGTTGATCCGGTGAAGAGGAGCGAGGAAGCGGAGAGGAGAAGAAGGGGATCAGCTAACCCTAATTAACGGATGCGAAGGTGAATTGGGAGAGAGAGAGAAGAGAAGACGAAGATGCTATGGAGAGTCCAACGAGACGACCAACAGTGGTGCGGTGTGATTTCAACACCGAGAAGGCAGCGTGTGACAAACACGCACCCGATCTCAACAGGAGAAAGGCGGCACGTGACGATGCGAGGAGAGGAATCTGGTCCTGACTCCAACAAGGTGGAGTTGCGCTCCTTGAGGCACACCTAAACCTTGTATCCGCCAGAGAAAAGGACGACTACTGCGGTGAACAACGGACATATGTGGCGCACTTGGTGGCACGTGGATGAGAAGTAGCTCATGGCACCAGTAGGGTTGGCCTTTGCTCAGGAGGCGATCCAGATCTGCTGGTTGCCAGTCTAAATTGTGACGGTGGCCAGTGGCGGACAGTGGCTAGTGGCGGACAGTGGCCGGCGACATACAGAGGCCAACGGTGGAGAGTTACAGTGAATAGCGGAAAAACAACGAACAGGAATTCTACAGATGATTTGAAGCCAATGAGAATGCCTCTGATTGGGGATTAGAGGATTGAAGGTACTAGTTTCAAGTACTGGTCCAAAAAAAGGGGCATGGCTAGGCAAGGCACTATAAGCCTGATCTTGAGGCTGAGAAAAAACAAAATTCTAAAAGTTGAATTCTAAAAGATGAACTTGGCTAGGGCAATTGGAGTTGGACTGCCCATTCAAGTATAAAGACATAGGTTGAAAAAATGAAACCACTTTTTTTTCAAGGATGCCGGTGGCCTCAACCACCGACGACAACAAAGACAGAGTAGGAAGAGACTCAAACAACGAGACTCTGATACCAAGTTGAATATAGTGAAAATTATATATAGGATTAATCACTCTTGTGTTGAATATACAAGTAGGATCCTCTATTTATAATAGAAGAAATATGACTAAGTGCAAAATGCAAATAAGAAATAATAACAAATTAATTAAAGATAAAAGATAAATATAAAATAAAGATAATATATCTAGCAAGATTTCTACAAATAGAGGTAAGGAGAATGTAATTGTCATGAAAGAAAATAATAAAATCATTATCTTTTTCAAGTGATGCTAATCTGAGGCTAGTGCATGAGACAAACATGTCAGATATTTTAAAGGTATGGAGTTAGGTGGCAATTCTTACACGATGATGATCTGCGGGTGGTTTTTGCTCGTGAGAGAAAGGTGGTGGATTCAAAGATGGTGAATAGAGGATGGTGGCAATGCATGAGAAAATTTATCTGAACAGTGGAGTGGCAAAAAAAGAGAGCAATGGAAGGGACAAAAGGAAAACCAAGCTCTATGACAGCATAAAGAGCTTCTCTGTTATATTTTCAATTGTGTTTATTCAAACATGTAAGTTCTTTATTTATAATCATTCAACCCATAATATAGGAATACGTAATAATGGAGAATATCCATAACTATCAACTGCACACATTTCCATAATTACAAAGATCAAATCATATCTTTTACGATGTTTATCATCTTTATAGCTCTAACTGTAGATATTAGGGTATTTTCCAGTAGATAACTTTTAGCTTCCTATCAGAAATATATTAAAAGATATATTTCAAACTTTGAATTATATTTTTCCCCTCATTCATAATTGTATTTATCCAATACATAACTCAAATTGAAGACATTTTTTATTCCTTTCATTAATATGTTGTAACATTCATTGCCTCAAGCAAGTCAAAATGTATTATAAAAAATAGGACAGTTGAATTATATTCACCTTAGAAACTTCTCGCTTCGACGGCACAAATGAAGATCTTTCCATGACATAACGAATACGAAGTTCATTAAGACTACTCAAAACCACTTGAATCGATTTCATCAACTTATTTGACTCTGTAAATACATGCTCTGTCAACTGCAAAATTCAACGACACTTCAACTTAACAAGCAAAAAAAAAATGTAATTAAACTTTATGTACAAAAGTCATACATTCACAGCAATTTAAATAACAATCTTATCAACTCTAGGCCAACAGGCGGTAATACAATCAATGTCATATCATTATCATTATGAATGTAAAATTAAATGAATAAATAAGCTGTCTGAAAAAAAATAAGAAACGGAAGAGGTGCCTTCGATTTGTAGAATACAACCTGCAAACTGATCAATTTGTGAAGATCTATCTCCAGATCCTTTCTTGCAGTGATATTGACAAAAATGCTTGGCAAAAGAAACTCAGCAACTTCCCCTTTAAACATTATAATATCTTGACAAAGTCTGAATTACAATAGGGTAGGAAAATGAGAGGTGCAAAACAATAGAAAAAAGATCCTGATAAAGGCCTGCAAGTTGATAATGCTAACAACTAATCACCATTTAATTGTCAACAATTAAGTGATCAGATATGTTAACAATACCTTAGTATCGCATCACTGCAGTAAGCAATAAGTGAATACACCAATGGGCAAATCCACATTTCAAAAGTTTTACCATCTGTCACCCACACAGTTGACTTCTCCAATGACATTGCTTCACCTGAAAAAATTAAACATTAACACAAAAAATAGTTAATATTTTAGTTACAAAGAAAGGGCTAATAACAATTAAAAAAAACTCAGAAGGATATAGAGGCCGGAATGAGAGAAGACTCACTAACTAAATGTTACTAATAAGCTTTAGTATGAATTCCCTTAAAGAAAGAACTTTCCCGTACCAGTGGAGGTGTCAACTATGATTTTGATTTCAAAGTACCAAATATGTAAAGTATCTTCTCAAATGTAATGTATCTAAATTGCTACTTAGACTACATTATTAGAATATCTAATAGCATGGCATTAGGATCTAGAGAGGCTTAAGTATAAGAGTGTTTCTCTTAATGTCTCAAACCATTCCAGGCCAAGTATAAGATCAACACGCACAAAACTACAAAACAGGGCATGTACTAGTAACTTAATTCCCCCAATCAGATCACCACCCATTACACTGGCCTGGGTAGAAAGAAAAGCATTCACTACACTTTAGAACGGACCCCAAACCCCAACTACAAAGAAAAGTATATCATATCACTGCACCTTGGAGACAGTTGTGCTTGCCCCACTAACAATAAGAAGCTATGTTTGGAAAGTGCGTACTGCTTCTCAAGCTTTGTATGTTTGGAAAAAACTAAACCTTGCAAAGAACTAAACCTCAAAGACTCAACTTCATAAAGACAACAACTTGTCAAAACACCTTCCACCATTTGTAGTCAATTGCAAGAATGTCAAGATTGGAATAAATATCGATGCAACGGAAAAGATTATCACATCCAATGCTATCACAATGTCTAATTAAACTACTACATTAATAGTGGCCCAGAACATTAACTCTGATCAGATCAGTTTTACTGGAATTCACGATAACATGGCTGTGCACAAACCAACCAATATACCTTTTGACTTCTTATCTAGGTCCAAAAGAAGATTTTCCACAAGTTCAGCATTGACACCTTTGGAATGCACCTGCAGTAGAAGACAATAAAATCCATAACAAGAAACACTACTTCAAACAATAAACAGTGTGTCCCATGCTTACAATTCTGCTCAACTTATATGTTAAACCATAACATCAAACAAAAAAAATGTGTACCACTTCAGTACTTAACCATGTATTTTGAAAGGGTTATCGGTCCTCACTATGTCAGCTAAGTTTCTTAGCAACCCAACCTTTTGGCAGCCCATCACTTTTGCATTATTAGGTGTCGTAAACAAAGTAGCATAATTACCACACAAAACATAGAAATTGAGATAAACTATGGTTATTTAATTTTAATTTATTTTATTCATAATATTATATTTTAACATAATATTTTAACATAATTTTTTATTCATGTTAAGAGATAGACTTTAAACTTAACTCAAATTCAAAAAATCGACTTTTAAAGTAAGATTTGCATCCACTTATATATTATAACCTAACCTTATTTCTAATCAATATGGAACTTCCAACACACCCCTCTTGCTGAAACATATATATCTCAAGAGTGGGACTAGACACTAATGATGGTCCAATAGTTGCTCAATAGTGGGTAACTCAACAAATATCAAACTTCGTTAGGTTAGACTTTAACCCAATGTTCTAATACTAGGTTAAGAAGGGACTTTAAATATTACCTCAATCAGAGACTTCTGGTACGAATTGAATGACTGTAAAGCATGTTGACCTCTTTTAGTTGAAAGTATGCCCTGCAAATCCAAACCAAATGAAATTATTTAACACAAGTACCTAAGAATGATAACTATGAAAACGATGTCAACCACCTTAATCAATTTTATAAGTGTCATATATTAAATAGTAATAGATTTTGAAAAAACAGAGAAAATAGTTGTGACTATGTAAAAACAATGCTTAATATGAAGTGTTTGAAAAGGATACAATACACAATGCAGTTAGTTCTGCCAGGCAGAACTTAGAGAGAGAAAGACAGACATTATGAGCAGTAGGTGTATACAATTTAGTGTAACCAACGAAAATTACAAAATAAAGAAAAATAAAAAAAATAGAAAAAGAGATAAAACTGTATTACAAAACAAGAAAAAAAGAACAAACAACAAACAATAAACTTAAAACATTAATAGCCCCCCTCAAACTCAAGGTGAGGGATTTGGACAAATGAAATCCAACACATTGAGTTTGGAGCAAAGGAACTGAAAACGAGCGTAAGAGAGTGGTTTCATGAGAGCATCATCTCACTAATAAAATTTAGAAAAATAAGACCCCAAGTTGCTGGGACAACACTTGTTTACTATACCAATTTCCATATCTTTGGTTTTGGAGTGAAAAGCAGGGTTATGGTCAACAACAACATCCCTTTGGTTATCACAAAGCAGAACAGGAGTGGAAAATAGAATGTGTAGTTCTTGCAGAAGTGCTTGAATCCATGAAAGTTCAGTAGAGGCTTGGGCTAAGTTGTGGTACTTAGCACCAGATGTGGATTTACGGTCATCAATGTCAGAAGCTCAGTCTACATCACACAGCATAGTGAGGGTGAAAGGAGAGGAGAAAATGGAAGCACACAGATGAAGACCATGGGACATGGTGCCCTTGAGATAGTGGAGAATTCGTTTGATAGAGTTGAAAATAAGAATGATTTTATTATTCTCAATCATATTAATTACATTCTCTTTTGCTCTATCTGTAACAATCTAATATTCTAAAATAAGAAAACTAATTTAGAAAATATATATATATATATATTTCCATTATATCATATAATATGATGGATATAGAATAGTAAAGTATGATTGCTGACTGATCACAAGACTATTACCATTAGGAAGACTTACACGAAGGGTTTGTGATGCCATATCAACAATTTTCACAGAGTCATCCATCACATATTTCATTAGAATTTTCATAAGGACCACCAAATGTTCTTCAGATAAGCATGCATCCATGTCAGAACTGATTTCTATTGCACTGTTGGTATCAATAGATTTACCAAGACTAAATTGACTAGTCGTGTCATGAAGATGGAATACAACAGAGTATGGGTCTCCAGTGCCAACCTGAAGAAGCACAGCAACAATGAAGGAACTAAATTTCTAAAAGTGAGAGAAAGTGTTACGGCAATATGTCGAAAAAGTCCAAAACTAATAAAAACAATACCCTAGAAATGAAATCTGAAACTAATTCTCGAACTTCACTTGCATCATTAGAACGACACATGTGAACAAGTTTCCAAACTGCATGCACAATTTCTTCATCACCCTGCCAACATCCATCTCCAGAAAAGCCTCCTGCTTTCCCTCTTCTTTGAAGGGTTTCTTCATTCAGTAACTTCTTGTGGAATGCCTGGAGACTGAGAAAAAACTACTTCAGAAATGTTGTCCACTTAATATTTTAATCAATATATTCGTTGTGATCTTTTAGGAAGTTTTAGCTTTTGTTCTACCAAGATACTTTAGGATGCTTTAGATTTTATTCTGTCAAAGTATTTTAGGAAGTCTCAGATTTTGTTCCTATTGGTTTTAATTTTGTAAATCGGTCGCATCTTAGTTTTATTTCTAGCATATCAATCCCCCAATCTCAGGGATTTGCTTCAATGAATGGGCTGTTCATGTTTCCTAAACTATCCAATCAATGTATCTATATATAACATATGTAGGTAATGAGACTGAATAAGAGAGACTATTTTCTTCTAAAACTCGAGAATGTTCAAATAAATAAATGGTAGATAACTGTCTTTCTTGCCAGACAAACTCATGCAGATGAAAGTACAAAGTATTATTAGAATACTCCTATGAAACCAACACTTTTTAATGATATTTAAAAAGAAAGAACCAATTTAAGGCCATAATCATTGAAAACTAGGAATGTAATAGCATAGGAATGAATATTGGAAAAGGAAGCCACCTTGATAAAAGCAATCGTGGTGGAAGGTAGGAAGACTTCTTCACAAACTGAAAACAAAAATGTACCACATATCAAGATAAAATTATCTTGAAACTTGATTTTGTACAGCCATAAAAATACAATAAAAAATGATATTTATTTACCTTTGCTAAGTGGTCACGTATAGAATAAGTGTGGCATAATTCCTTGTGGAACTTTCTTATCTCATCAAATATTTTTAGTTCAGGGAATGGCTCTAATTCCTGTAGGAAATTATTTTGATATATCTCCAAGTTGTAATAGACCAGAACCTTAATACAACAGATACCAGCTGAATATCAGATACTCACTTTAACATAATCATACATAGATGAATCAGAGTCCACGGTTAACATATGGAGCAGAGATAAAGCTTGTGATGCAGAGCTATCACACAATTCCTGGGTTTTAGGAGTGCAACATGCCACCAACTTCGAAACAAGAAACTGTATACAACACATTATACAAAACCTAAGTTTAAATAGTAACCAAGATTTGAAAGACGTGCAAAAATGAAAAAGAATATACCTGGAGCTGTTCTCCAAGCATACTGGTCACATCTGTAGAAATATTCCTTTTGAGCTGTACCAACAATGCATTGAGTATTTGACAACATTGGTCTTGTAAAGGGAGACATTCAATTAATGACCCAGTCAAGTTGAGAAGGTAACTACATTTACTCAACATGGAAGCCCATGATCAGTACTAGGGTAAGAAATCAAAGCCATCATCACTATAGATACAACAGATTTTGAGTACCAGTAACTTAAAAGCCGTAAATAAATTTCAGTCCATAGAACTTACTTGGAAGTGCTTAAAACAGCAGCTCTCTGACCAAGAATAGTCACAAGCACCTCAATTCCTGCCAACCGGTGGCACTTATGCCTGTAATGAGCTGCTGCTACAATTTTATAATGAACTTCTACCAAAAACTTCAATTACAAAATAATTTAATTTATTACAAACCCTTGGAATGGAAAGGAAATGGTAAGCAAGTAAAAGGATAACAAAATGGTGTTGCCAAGATTTATGTCAAAAAATTACCATGAAAACCCTATCTGGGCGAAAAATGTTGATCTTGTCCACAACAGAAGCACTTGCATGATTATCATCTCTACATCTCAAAATAATTATATATTTCATTATAAGAACAAACTCAAATTAAAAAAAAAAAAAAAAAAAAAAAAAAAAAAAGAAAAAGATGAACGCCAAGGAATCAAAGATAACTCACAAGTCCAAAAATCCATCAACAATTGTTCGAATTTCAAGGGACACTATATCCTTTGAAAAATATGGGACTATGGCATTCAATGAACAGGAGCACAAAGATAAGATACAGCTGACAATAGAGACCTAAAGGTACAAAGTCCAAGAATATAATATTAAATAGTGAAGAAATGTATCTTTAAACAAATTCAGTTAATAATGATTCAGAACATATTACTATTAGTCATGCCAACAGCTCGTATCTTAATGGCAACACTACACATATATGGTGGCAAAGTGCATATGTTTGAACTGAAGGAAAGAATAAAATTAAGTCCCAAAACTTTTCATATAAAATAGCAGAAAAAAATATTAGAAGCAACTATTCCTAAACAATTTTCAAGTATGGAAATTTTCCTCGAAGAAATATTTTCATCTGAAGATTAAAAACCTGTTGCATTTTTCTAACCTATAGGTACATTTGTAAAGAACTCACTTTTCCATCATTTCATCACTTCTAATAAATAATAAGGAAAATATTTTCCTCTGAATACCAATACCAAAGGTAGCACAATGTTTTCCATGGTGTACTTTCGTCACTACACACCTGAGTTTTCATGTTAAAAATACATAAACTAAAAGATCTATTGCAAAGAAGTTTGAACTGAAAGAAGATTGAATTGTAGTCAACACATAACCAAGCACACAGAAAGATTATTTTTTTTTAAACAAAAATCCTAGAGTGCATTCAAGGATACCAAATGTCTCTTTATGAGCTTGTCTCGTTCTTTCTCGGATAGCTGACCAAAATGCAAAATGGAACTCTGAAGTACCAGTGTTCCCTTCTCTGATCCCGGTTTCTTACTGCAATGCAAAGCCATTGAAATTGAAAATATTGAAGTGAAGTGATTTTTTATAAGGACTGTCAAAGGTTGACAAGCGACCTGCATAAAGGAATTTTGTTAGATCCAGAATAAAAACAAAATAGTCAGTTTTTGGACAAATTTCTCCACAAGTACTTCTAGGAGAAAAAACTAAAGAAAAAAAAAATAGGTTCTCCATAATCTAAAATTAACCAATATAGAAGCTAATTTGTAGAAGTTATTTCATATTAGCTTCAGAAAAACCTGATTCTTACTCATGCATAGGTTAGTTATAGCTAATGATACTGATTTCACTTTTCCTTATTATTCTCTCTCCTTACGAAGAAATTTCTTCCAGACAAACCCATAAACAAGTATTAGAATGTCAGTATCACAACAATATATAAGGCAGTGCAAATACTTGTATCACTTTTCATGGTAAAGCCATCTTACTTATTTTCTAACGATAGAAATTTCATTAATAGTATCAAAGATCTCATCACAAAGAAACTGATCATACCTTGGCAACCCAATTGAGATCAGAAGTGTTTTCATTGATAAGAAGAACAGGAAGTAGCCATGGGCAGCAATATTGGAGGAAATGACCAGGATCTACATCAGGTAAGAAAAGCTGTCTTGTCTGCAAAGCAGAATTTGTTTTATTTATGGCAAAGAAATATTTCATCACAGTTCAGCAAAAGATTACCACTACCAAAATAAAAACATAGAAATAGAATTTCAGATTTGCAAACTTTATCAAGAAGAAGCTTATCTCTATCCAGGGAACAAAATAAGGAGGGTCGAAAAATTATGTTTGGTAAGATATAAATCAGATGATGAGATGGCACAAGAACAATATTAAAACCAGTGAAACATATATGCATGTAATATTTGTGTTCAGGCTGGGTTTGAATGTTAAGATATAATAAGAGATCAGAATCAAAATCATAAAAGATGTGATCACATGTGTCACAAAATTATATCTATTATTTGACAAGTACCTAATGGCCTAATGAATGGTATTATAAACCATCCATAAATAAACAACAAAATGAGCTTTATGAAAGATGGCGGTGGATGGGGGACTGGTGTTGTTGTTGGGGTTACAACAGTGGCCCTTGTTAGTGATATGATATATGGTGTATGATAGGTGGATATAGATTACAAAATTAGTTGTTAGTTGGGTTGTTAGGTTGAGTGAGTCTTTCTATAAATAGTGGGGGGTCTTTGTGGGCAGGGAAATGTTTTTGGATGTTCAGAGAATTGTTGACAACAGGAACATTACCATCCAGTGTGAAGGGAACTTTGTCCCTTGGAGGCATTGTTCCTATTCTGGGTGCCTAGAATCAATAGTACCATATCTTTTTGTGAGCTTTGGTGTTTTCGAGTAGTTTTCTTAGGTTCCTCTACCTAGAAACCTAACAAATTGGTCTGACCTGCAGGATAGAGGAAGAGGTGGAAGCATGGAAGAAAGAGTACTTTGGAGAAAGGGGCCAGTAAACAAGGAAGAGTCATGGCAGAAAAAAAAAGGACTTTATGCAAGAAATAAGGGAAAACATCCAAGAAATAAAAGACATGCTGCAGGAATTCATTAATGATGGAAGGGGCTCAGAAGGAAGTGAGAAATTTGTCATGAAAGGAAAGAAAGAGGAAAAAACAGGTATTGATGTTGAGAAAGATAGTCTCCAAAACGTCAAAAAAAAGACAAGAAATTCTCTAAAGGAGAGTTCTTGGCTAATGATGCAGTGAAGAAGGAAGATATCAGTAGTAGACCATATGAGGAGGGAGAGAAATTGTTGAGGCTTGGGGATAAAATAGTGGTGTCATGGAGTGATCCAGTTTTAAGAAGTGAACTTTTAGATCTAACTCAACCCTATAAAATCAGCTTGTAAGATGAGGTTTATACCTATTTATATATTGTAAACTCGTCCTATTTCTAGTCAATATGGCGTCTCCAACATATTGAAATTGACAAGCACTAGGCCTAATTATTACAGCCTATTTCCCTATAGGATTTCAATTAGAAAGCATTTTCACTAATAGGATTCCTTAGTAGATTCTAAGATCTTGTAGGAAAGTTGTGAATGATTGATATTCATGTAATAACTTAAGGGAAAGTATTGATTTCAGCATACTTTTGTACGAAAACAAATTATTAGGATAAAAATATATTCTAAATATATTCATAATAATTAGGAAAAAATATCTTAAGAATCTTCTAATTCGTTTCAGCATACATTTATTTCCCTTTTTAAAGGTTTTGATTATTGTAATAGAGATGATGAGAATGTCATCATTGTAATTGTTATAAATTAAAATTACCCTTTATTTTCTTAAATAGTTGAAGTACTTCACCTGTTAAAAAGTTAACTTTAAATCTAATTCAACCTTACAAAATTAAATTCGTAGATAAGATTTACACTTCCTTATATATTATCATTTAACTATATCTCTAGTTAATATAAGATCTCTAACAAGCACTTTGAAGATTTAGTAAAAAATTTTGTGGAGTAAACCTAAGAAGAATACATTACCTTGTTGATGTTAAATATATATAGGTGACACAATTGGCCTTTTCCACTGACAGGCTGTGACAGTGTACATAAATAAAAAATAAATAAAATAAAAACAAGGTGTTACCCTGAACTTCACCTCATATATTACCTCAATAAGTGCAGTTAAGCTTACACCACATGCTACCCAACAAAAGAGAATTGATCCCAAAAGCTCTTCTAAGTACTGCATCAAAGAAATTTGAATTCAAAGAAACCATTATTTATTCGTAAGGGTTTTAATCTTTGAATGCATAACTAAATAATTTATTGAAAAACCATTATCACAACTAGAAGGTGGTGCCACATCTACAATCTAAGGCTTTTGCATACCCAGCATTCATAAGAGTAAAAAAAAAAGCTAGAATGTTGCTATAATGCAAGTCAACTAAAGGTTGAAGACCATATTACAGTAATAGAAACCTAATCAGATTATAGAATCCATTTGGCAATTAGGATACGATACAATAGAATAGGATAACTATACCATGTTATTGTAATTTAATATCTGTGGCACTAACATTATATTATATAACATTACCATTACTGTGTCACAGCGATGTGTCTCTTATCCAAAAGGGACATATGGATTAGGTTCGACATGATAGGATAAAATTTCTTACTCTCTGCGATCTAAATATCATTGACTACTAAATTTAAATATAATAGCAACTAAAATACTTTTCAAGAAAAAGGTTAAATCATAATACTAATTTCCTAAAACTTATATAATTTGTTTACAATTTCAAGAAAAAATAACTATATAAATAAAATATAATTTTGCTAACATTAATAGATATGAGAAGTTAATTTATATAATGCATACCGTAATTTTTATTTAACATATCATCTTATATCAATTAACAATTATATTAATATAATATATTAAATAACTATTATTATAATATTAATTATAGTTTTAATATCTTAAATAGAGTTTTATGATACAAAAAATAGTTATATAAATAAATATAATATTGCATAGTTTAGCTAAAACAATGTTTTTCACAATTTCAACAATGTCTAAAATATAAATTAAAAGTCAACCTTTAGAAAATGATATGTAATTGTAATGAAAATTTATCCTTTTAACACAATTTATATCATGGTATATTATGTAGTTTGTTATCTTTTGCCACTAGATAGGGTAAGATTATAACTTATCCTGGTGTTATCCTATCATGTCATTAATTTATCATACGTTATTCATTTATCCTATCATATCATGTTCAACAAATCAATCATTGAATATTTATTAAAGAAAAGCCTTTATTTACTCTAAATTCAAGAATGGCCACGCACTTTACGTTCATTTATTGTCTCTCATCAGCGTTTAGCTCATGACAATGCTTCCATCCTTGATTATTTATTTGTACTTCTTTTCTTCTTTACCATTTTGGAGCACATACCTTGTCCCCTATGTGCTATACTAATTTAAAATTTTTGTTCATGAAAAATACTATAACCAAATTTCTTGTAACAATCAATTTTTTCTCTCGTACAAAATTGCCTTTGGATCTCAAGCACAGTCAAAAAATACCAAGCTGTAGACATAGAGGCAAAGCATATGTAACTAAAATCTCAACTACAGAAATAGATAGCGTTAATTACCTTCATTCTAGTCAAATACTGAAGCTCTCTAGACAGATTGTCGAGTACTGCATAGACTAATTCCCTAAAAGAAACTGCACAATATAAGAACCAACAGTGAAAGCTTTATAATGGAAAGGAAAATACCTTTACCTATGAGAAGGATCAATGGCCGAAACCACACATATCATGAAAACAGCCTGCATAATGGTAACAAGGATCACCAAAGACTCTCTTTTTATAATTCATATGAATGTGTATACAAATATAGCAAAATAAAAGGAAATCCAGAACATGTTACATACATCAGAATAACATTTCCCAGGGACAGGTGGTACAGAACAATAGAAGAAGATAAAAATAAAACCCATAATCAATAGTTTACCTCTAACTCAATTTTCTCACTGTGTAAAGCAAGATGCATGAGAGTAATCACAACAGTTTCCATTATAGGTTGAGGCTGAGGACCAGCCCCTAGCACCTCCTTTGCATGGATGACTTTTCCTTTGGAGTAGACAACCATCTGAACACCGAAATTCAAACTGGAAAAACAACCCCAAAAACAAAAATTGAAGGTATAATGACTAACAACAACCCATACTCACATGAAAACACAAATAGCTGTTAACTACTATTTAATTTATAGCAGAAGCTAATACCCAAAAAGCCCCTGGCAAAGGAATGCATTATATTAAAAATGACTAAATTGCCGTAGATAAATAAACTACGTGCAATTATTTAAAATGCAACCCACCAAATGTCCTGAAAGAGCTCTTCATGACCATCCCATGTCTGGAAAAGAATACCAATCCTCCTTGCCAAGAATAACCGAACTCGATAGTCCATATCTTTAAGCATAAGAAGTAAGCGTTCTATCATAGTCTGTTGAAACAGAAGTAATGGAATCACAAGCATTGAACTAAAAAGAAATTAAGCTAGTTCTAAAATTTATCAGTAGAGAGAAATATAGAGTTAGAATGAAACAGCATCTCACAAAATTCTCATCCATGAAGTGTACAAGATTAAAGAGTTAGGCGGGAAAGAGATCTTCCTTAAAGGAAAAGGAAAAGATGAGAGAGAAAATATAATGGAAGCAAAGATATCCAGTCCCACAACATGGTAAGATAAATGCCTTTGAAGAAACCCATAGTGTAAACACCAACATTCTCTTGAGTTCAATTAACCAGCCTTTGGTTATCTTGAGCACGTCAATGCATGGCATTGCCAATATTATCTACTTCACATCAATCCAAGTTATCTATTTATTCAATATGTTTATTCTCTCTATCATGCCATTAAGACCACTCCAGTAGGCCCAGTAGGACCATGGAAATTCTAGGCAAGAAAAATATAAAAGTCACCTGACCAATTTGAGGATCGAGCAAAACAAGATTGCAAATGGAATCAATAAGCTTCACCCGTCCAAACCAATCAAGATCAACCTCGAAAAGTTTATGCACAACATTTCCTAGTGACAGAAAGCACTGCAAGAACAAATTAATTGATAAGTCAGTTTGCATAAGAGATTTAAAATTTCAGTAGAAAATAATATTAAAATTTATTATTTAGAATTGATTGAAAATACATTCTCATATCTTCTATTTGTAACAATCTAATTCTCCAAACAGAGAAACTAGGAAAACAAAATAAAATAAAAGATTGTATATTTATTTTCTCTAATTAGGAAGATTCTAGAGAAATCTTCTCCAATTACAACACTCCCCCTCAAATTGGTAAATGAATATCAATCATTCCCAACTTGCCTACAAGATCTTGAAATCTACCCAGAGGAAGCCCTTTTATAAAAATATCTGCTATTTGAAGTTCTGTAGGAACATGAGTTGTAATCACAAAGCCTCTGTCAAGATTATCTTTGATGAAATGTCTGTCAATCTCAATGTGTTTGGTTTTATCATGTTGTACTGGATTATGGGCTATGCTCATGGCAGACTTATTGTCACAGTGTAGTTGTATCGGTTTCTCCATTTTTACTTTAAGATCATCCAAAATGATTTTCATCCAGAGTCCTTCACACATTCCTTGAGAATGAGCTCGAAATTAAGCTTCTGCACTAGAACGAGAAACTCTATCTTGCTTTTTGCTTCTCCATGTTACCAGACTATCTCCAAGAAACACACAATACCCAAAAGTAGATTTTTTGTCAGTAATAGAACCTGCATATCAATGAGGTTTCAAACCAATGAGGAGGATGTAAGTATTACTGAGGATTTACCCAATGATTCATCCATTGCTTTCAAAGGAATAACTTTTACTTCAGATATCCCATAGAACGCAACAAGGGAGTCTCCAAGACGATGACGGAAAAAAGGAGCAGAACTTAAACAACCAGATCTACTCAAGAAAAGGTCAAACGGGTCATCACAAACCCTAGGAACAGACTCAGGACTCTTCGGCGACTCTTCTGTGGCGTGACAGTGAGTGGGTCTCGTCGGAAAAAAAGGAGCAAAACTTAAAACTCAGGTCTGCTCAAATACAGCCCAAACGAGTCGTCACCGACCCTAGGAATGGACTTAGGGCACTTCGGCGACCCTGTTTATGGTGGCGCCGGCGAGTGGGTCTCGCTGAAGGTAGGCGCGTGGGCTACACGCGCCAACGACGGTGGAGGCGCGTGGCGGCTCCTCTGACAGAGCGACTTCCAGCGTTGTGGTAGTCGGAGTTGGGCGCACCTTTATGCCCTATCAACAACCCCAACCGGCGACAGCGGCAGCAACGGTGGTCGGACAGCGGCGGCGGCGACTGTGCTCGACTATGCTGCGGAATGGAATTCCAAGATCGGAAGCTCTTGATACCAAGTAGAAAATAATATTGAAATTTATTATTTAGAATTGATTGAAAATACATTCTCATATCCTCTATTTGTAACAATCTAATTCTCCAAATACAGAAACTAGGAAAACAATAAAATAAAAGATTGTATATCTATTTTCTCTAATTAGGAAGATTCTAAAGAAATCTTCTCTAATTACAACAATTGCTTTCATTACTTTTCTAACCAAAAGCCATGTTTACTTAGATATTAAGTCTCGAATGAAAAGAGAAAAAGGCTAGAGTAATAGACTAGACAGCTCCATTATGACAATGTAAAGACATTATATGTAATAATACAAAAAGCCAGTTATCACACAATAAAACGACAGTTGTTTTGTTCTGTATCTGTCCCTTTACCCATGACTCTAGATATGACTACTCGATTTTTACTCTTCCCTCTACTAATTGTATCTGAGAACTGTCATTGTTAATACAAATATGAGAACTTAAGAGAGGAGAACTAAGCTCTCTAAAATGATATTTTCTCTTTTTATCTATCTCAAGAATATCTACTCTTGGAAGGGGAGGACATAGAAATACAGGAGGGTGTCGTGATCAAAAACATACTTAAAAGTCTAAATTGTAAAAGAATGATTCATACTCTAGAAAATTATTTCTCAGCTAAACCTTCTGCATCTCACAATACACGCATAGTCAAATATCATGGATAATGCAATCAGATCCTTAAGATCATATTTCTGGTAATACCTCATCGCTATTTCTTCAACTAAATTTCCTCACCTAAACCTTAGCCTATGGAACTAAAGTTGTTTATCTTGGAGTTAGTAAATCCCTTTCTCCTTCTTTATCCTTATCTCTTTAACTCAATTAACTAAATCATTAAATTGTTGTGTAACCTTTGAGGTCAAATCAATTGTAACATAGTGTTTCCTAAAAGGACAACACAGAGAAATTGACTATCATTCTTTTAATGAATTTCTTTTTCTGTCCAAGAAAATTTGCACCAAGTTTGTTAGCTACAATTATCAATTTGAAGACATTTTAACAACAATGTTTGAGAGGACCTCAAATTCAATTTATATGCTCCAAGCTTCAAACATACAATTTGTACGCTCCATTTTGAGGAGGAATCTTAGAATCATAGGGTTAAACTCTATTATATTTTTCTCTCTTTCCTTAAGCCTCTATTGTGAATGAATCTGAGTCAGCAGAGAGACCCAAGTTAAGATCTCTTTGTACTCTTTCATGTATACACTTGAGATCAAAATAGCAGACATCCTACTACCACTACTATCCCAATAAAGTGCCCTTCTACTATCCGCTATTGACTACTAGACTATTATAGAATCCTATGCCTAAAATTCTCTTTTTCAATTCATATTTATTTTGTATACACGATCAAAGAATATGCATAGAATTTGGTTCCTAGAAGCCAATTGACACCAAAATCCATAAACAAAATTTCACAGGTACCTGTTTAGTTTCCACTTCTGTTAAATACAGGCCACATTTTTCCTTCCCAACAGCATCCAGGGATGATAAGTTAATCAGTAAAGTATGAGCAGCAATCAATACAGAATCACAAGCAAGCTTGAATCCAACTAACTCAATAATTATATCATTCATTAGATTCACCTACAGAGAGCACAAGGAAAGTAGATGTTATGTTTTTCAGTTCCATATAGTTTAGTGAAATTTATACTCGTTTTCATACCAAATCAATAAATTGTCCAGAAGAAGACCAGAGAGGATGTTGACAGAGATGATACAATATATTCCCACGCACCTGAATTTTGAAAAGAACCAAAGTAAAATAAAATAAGAACTATTCAATCAGAAAGAAAATATTAATATTTTACAAGTAAATTCATGAACACCCTGCTGTTATTACTGTGTGAAAGTTCTACCTTAGGATCATTTTCTTTCTCCATTAACTTAAAGAGGATATCCCAGGTAAGAAGAGAAGCAGAAAAAAAACTGGAAATCACTGATATCATGCCCATTTTCCACTTCTCTGCAGAAGATGAAACATCGCTGCCTACTTTTTTCCCAACAGCTAAACCATCAACCTCTCTAGAATCATCATTAACATCCAATTCCATGTCCATAATCCTGCTCATACTTTTGTCATTTGGAAAAGAACTTTGAATATTATCAGTAGAAGCCATATCTTGTATGATTGTATCACTCTGAAGGTTCATCAGATGTTGAGAATAACTTTCATATAGATTAACAAAAGCTTTCAAGAGTCTCTCCACAGATTGGATTAACTGATCAAATGGGGCACAGCCCATCAAATTCTGATCCCTCAATTTGATACATACAGGGGATGAAAGAAAACAATGCACGGAAGAAACAAGACGACTTAAATCATCACAAGTAGGATCACAACCTAAGCAACTAAAAGCCTGGAGGTCAATATCTTCTTGAATAATTCTTACAGCATTGTCAAGCATCAGTTGCAAGTGTTGGCTTAACTTAGAAGAATATGAAACATCAATTTTCCTGAAACAATACAATCATGTAAGAAAGTGAAAAACAGGAATAGGGTAAATAATTATGAAAATCAGATGAAAAGAGTGTCATGAGTAAAAACCATTATAGTTTGGGTTCCTAACATTAGCATTTATTGGAATAATCCAGAAGCCATAAAATATGAGGGATAAAATCCTAAACCTTAAGACAAAACTACAAAGAAGCTATCATATTAAACACTACTTTTCAGGTGCTAGAAAAATGTAAATTCAAAACAAAAAATGTTCCAACAAATTTAGCCTACTATTTTTCATTATTCTTGAAAAATCATTAAATCCATATGGGCCTGTATGGTTTTGAGAAAACATTATTACTTTCATTGTCTTGATTCCTAAATTCAATTCACTCCACCAAATTCATATTGACTTAAATTAGTAGCTTCTCCTGCAAATTCTACTGGAAAGACAAGGATAGCCTATTTTGTTGACCTGCACCAAGAAAGATTGCATTCATTTTGTGATCACTGTCAAACCATAGGACATGATCAAAGACATTACAGAAGATTAGCAATCAAAGATAATAGCAGGTTAAAACTGGCTGGAAAAATCAAAATTCAGTTGGGAATTCAGGGATCAAAGAGACTATTAATGAAAGAATTTATTCAGAATAATGATCAGCCCCTTTGTGATGACAAAGATCAAGATTCTTCATTACAATTGTTAATGAAGTTCAACCCAGGAGACAGGCTAAAAAGAGGTCTTTCGGGGTTGTTCAGAAAATACTCTCAATGTGGTTCACATGTTAGATCTACATGTGTATCTAAACCAGAGAAATTTGTGCAACAGATGGAAACAATTTCCTTCCTAGTACAGCAAAATGACAGGATAGATCAAATGGCAGGTTAGGTCATAACTCATGTCGAAGCGAGATCTCAGCCTGCTAACTCTTTGCTCAATTTTATGTAGCATCCCTTTCCAAGATATTGTAACCTATGAGTGACTGTAACTGAGGTAGCTTTCCAAAACCATGTGCCTTTTTTTTGTACACCATCCAAACAGGATGTCCTCTATGTTTTTCTTTTTATCACCTTCAACTAGTTACTATCAATATATCATTTGATCATAGAGGCTCTGAAACCATGTATGACCAACAATCCCAAAAAGCTTGGTTTACTAGATAAAGAGACATGAATGGATTTATATAAAATCTCCAACAAGATGGGAGGACATTTATTTCTCCAAGGGCTTTGGCATCTAGTTATTGTCTCACTGTAGAAGAACTTTGACACTCTTCTAAATACAATAAAAATCTCTTTAAACCTGAATTGTACTGGGCTTCTTAGTTTTACGATTTTTTTCTCTGATTTTCAGGAAAGGAAATCTCTACTCCCATGAGCATTAGAAGATATTAGTGAAGCTAAACGTATGGTATCATTTCTCCTCCTACAAGCTAGAAGTAAATTTAATACCAAATTTATAATAATAAACTAAAATAAGACTTCCAATTGCATTTCATTCAAGTATTATATAGCAGCAAACCCAAACCTTCCCGCAGAAAGTTCACTCACATTCACACTAATTACCAACTTCAATACCTATTGAAAGTTCACTCACATTCATATTAATTACCAACTTCAAATACCTATTAAAATATGGGTGTAAATATTGCACATTTACTGTACAATAAATATAGATTGATTGGATAATAGATATAGATTTGTTTATAAGAAATCCCTAAAAGTAAGAGATATTGACTAGGAGTTTATTTGGTAGATTTGCTCCAAATTTACAGGCTTTATGTCTGGAGATTTATTTCCTCTATTTAAGGAGAAATATTTTTACAGTTCTACTTGATCAAATTAGCCAGCACAAACACCAGTGCTTTGTTACCAAGTGCAGACAAAATAGAAAAATAATGACCCAAATGTGACAAACCTTGTGAAAACACAACCATAAAGTAGGTTAGACAAGAGAGAACATATCAATAAAGTATCCGGCAGATGCCTCTTGTTAATCTCCTCTTCCACCAAAGCTCCAAGAATAGAGGTCTCCATTTCATGCAATAGCTTATCACTTATTTCTCGTGAAACCCGAACATGTGGACATATTTTCACTTGGGTGGCCTGAAATTGAAATTTTGTTAGCGAAAAATCACAAATTTTAACACAGACAAGCTTCTCTATGTGAGGGAACCAAACCTCAACTTTGGACATCTTTTCAATTTTTGCGAGAACTTCCACAGAGCAATCCAAAAACTCAAGAACACATTGGTATTTAGGGTCTTCAGACTACAATTAACATTATGATTAAGTTTCTAGTGACAGTTTAATCAAAACTAATAAATAAATACTAGTACAGGAAGATGTAGCTAGGCTATACCTTATGAGAATCATCTTGAGCATCAGTGACATCAAAATAATTGTGAGTCAAAGGAACTTCTTTAAAGCATTGAGTAAAAGGAACAAAACCTATAGAAAGTGCATATATAGCACTAGGAATGAGAAAAGTCATCTGCTCATTCAACATAGAACAACCCTGCATAATAAGGAACAAATAAATGTAAGTAAAGCAATGGTGCACGATGCCTTCCTCCCACATGTAATGGGTTTGGCCATTAATCTTGTTTACACGTGTTTTTCTTAATACACAGAGTGAAGATTAAAATACTTTGCTCATAACAATTTTACGGAACCAAACCTTCCAATTAAGATGGCACAAAGTTGCTCTTAAAAGGCTTTTCCTCAGATGTAACATATCTTGGGGGTCAGACTGCACATTGTGGGAACAGTAAATTAAGTGAAAAAGGCCTGTAGTTTACCCATACACATACATTTGCAAAACATCATCTTTAATAAGCAAAAACAAATAGTGTATTACCAAGGAATATAAGAATCAATACTGAAACGAATCATATGAAAGCTTAAATATTGCACTGTTCTCCTAGATCTAATTTTCTTTCCCCTGCCCACTTGTGCGTGTGCTCTTTTAGACTTGCTTAATCATGGCCGTATCACTACTCCATTAATCAAATCAAAAACTTGGAAAAAGGGCTAAATGAGGTTTGACCTACACCAAACTATGGTTGATTAATTTGATACCAGTCCTTTGATCTTAAATCCTGTAAACATAATCAGCAGAAAAACATGCATTACCTTCTAGCTATACTTGCCAGACCTCCATAATTATTATGAATACCAATAAATGTTAGAAAACGTATCAGAGGAGCTGTTACCAAAGCACATAAGGTGTCTACAGTATATATTAAGAGTATCGGAGATAAACACATAATAAAAATATAACATGAAATGTGGCAGGGGGTTCCATGATGCAAAAGAAGACTTTTGCTAAAGTCTTTCATAACACTTGTGACGTACCTCTCAGCCAATTGCCTAAACCTTGAATTAAAAGTAATTTTGTCCCAGTTCAGGTCACGGAAGATAACTATCTAGTTGGTCTCACTCACATGGCAGAGTTATTATCAACAAGTGTCATAAACCCTATTCACATCATGACCTTGGTATCAAACAGAGATTGTTTGTTTCACTTAAAGCCCCCTTGAGGATATCCATCATGCCCTTGCTATTAGAATACGGAACTTAACCCCAGGAACCCTTAGAGTCATTGCATGATCAGAAAACTTTCTTCCTTCAGTGATGAAGATGACAAAGGCCCAATGTTGGGTGAGATAATATGGTCTTCCAGTCAAGTATTGGAGAACTAGATTACTCTTTTCCATTGCAAGGGGGATTGGAATCCCTGTTTCCATTGATGATTGTACCATGATCACAACTAGTGGGTTTTTCGCTAAAGTCTTAGTTGATGTAGTTTGCAATTAGAGCTTCCACTGCAATTGTTTGTTCAAAGGTCTGGCTTTGCCTTTGTGGTGGATGTTGAATATGAAAAGCTCCATCCATATCGTGCTGCATGTCAACTGATAGGACATACCCTAAACAATTGTAGGAAACGGGTTCAGCCAATGATTAAAGATAACACTGCTTCTGATGCTTCTAGAACTATGCAGACTTAAGTGGTTAAAAACCTTGGTCCCTTGAACGCATCTAATCCAGATGGTTCCAAACATAATGAAGATGTGAGCATAGGTAAAGCTGTGGAAAAACTGGTTCAATCTAATTTAGGGGTTGATAGCGTAGAGCAGCCTCCAACATATGCTATTGGTGTTCAGAATGAGGTTCACTCCCCAGTTCAAAATCATTTGGATAGTAATCCAATTATTCTTCATACACATCTCCATATTTTGCTGGTGGATTGTAAATATATTTTCAAACACAGTAAGGAAAATGCTGTGCAGAAGGATGATGCTAATTTTCAAAATAAGAGCAAATATTCTAATCATGAGGCAGATCATTTGGATTAAGCTCTGAATACACAAGGTGAAGTTCCTAGTTCTCTTGTTCCTAAGGTGAATGTTAATCCTGTTCCCATTGGGAAGTTGTGGTCTTCTAGAGTGGATGAGGAAGAAGATGACTCATTAGTTGAGAATGATGAATAACAAAGTTCATTTAGTTAAGTTAAAATCTCATCATAAGTTCCTATAAAGCACTAGTATTGTGGGTTTTTGCTATATACATATGCATTGTAAATGTTTTTGGAATATTAGAGGCCTATAGAGCACGAGTATTAGTGTTGATATCAGCAAAGTGCATCCTCACTTCATTTGCATCTATTTATCTCGCCAAAATAAAATCATATTTATCACTAGAATATATTGTTCAAATTCTTATCTTGTCAGAAGAAACGTTCAGATGGATTTACTTGTACGTATCTTTTCTCATGCTGGCCAGCTGGTGCAATTTTGAGGATTTCAGTGCTATTTTGGACAGTTCTGAAGCCAAAAGGGTGTTTCACCATTTTTGATAATCATTTGAATGAAGGATATAATTATGGCTCTTTCAAAACCTGAGCCAAGGGCAGGACTGCTCACCACAGAATTGAATGAAAATTGCACAGTTTTTTATGACATTGATTGGCTGGATGTTTGGGATATGGTGAAATGTAAATCCCTAAGCTGTCCTCTTCAGCTATTAATTAATGCAATTTGAAGCCTTTATTTAGGTTTCTCACAATGTTGTCCACTCATCATCATTCTATTAATGTCGTCCATATCCCCTCTTTTGTTGTCTTGAAAAAGCCCTGACTAGAGGTACGCAACTCCTGGTACAAAGCAAGAAGGTTCCTCTCATGGCTAGTCCAAAAGGTACATGCTTTATTTCAGTAGTATCTTTATGCATCTTGAATAAAGTGAACAGAGAGAACAGATAGAATGAACTGAATGTATTTTACTAACATCATACACTGAATCATATGTTCAGTGACTTATTTACACATTTCAGTAACTCAGCTGTAGCTGTCATATACTTTACAGCTGTTCAAGAAAATAAGAGATAAACTAGAATAAAACCTACAGCTGTACAACACAAAATAACGCACACAAGCCAACTATAGGTAACTGTAGTATAGTAACAACCCTCCTCATCACACTAAGTTTTGGCACGAAGAAGAGCAAAACATGTTGAAGGGAGACCCTTAGTTAAGATATCAGCTCACTGGTCAAGAGTTGGAATGTGAGAAATACACAACATAAGTTTTTCCCCTATGAAGACATCAATCTCCATATGCTTGGTGCGATTATATTATATGCAATTGAACAGCACTCTGATTGCCACACAAAAGAGTAGAAGTGGTGCAGAAAATGTCAAGTTCTGTCAGAAACTTAGAAATCCAAGACAACTCAAAAGATGCACAAGCAAAACTCCTAATACCAAACTTCTACCTAATCAGGCAGAGCCTTGTCTCATATCATGAAAAGTACAAAAGATTAGTTAAAATTGCACTATCTTATTGTTACCCGTTGTTAGAATCATTACATATAGGTATCATTATTTAGGCTAGTCTGCAGAATTATTAGAGTTATACCTAGTTCTGTACCTAATAGTCTAGTGCAGACTCTTTGTATTCAATGTACTCTTGTGTTTTGCATTATAAATAGAACAGAATTAGAGGGATCATCGAGCCCTCAGAATATATTTTTTATCAGTCTTAAATCTCAAGTTGGTATCAGAGCATTGCTCTGGTTTCCGTCCGCCAGCACTGTCATTGTTGTTCGCATCTGTCCGGTGTCCTTTGCCATTGTCTGTGGTTGTCTCGCCACTATCTACAGCAGTCAATTGCAGTTTGAAGCTCTTCAACTTGATTGTCTGCCATCTCGCATTTGTTTGGTGATGTCCACCGTTGTCCGCCACCATTCGCTGTCGTCTGTCGCCGGCCGCCGCTCGCCGCCGTCACTGTTCCATCCGGCAACCACTGGATCTGGTTCGCCTCCGTAAGCGACGGCCAACCCCACCGGTGGGGTAGTCTGGTTCTCCTCGACGCGCCGCCACGCACAGCATCTTTGTGCGTTGTGTGCTGTCCACGTGTCGCCCTCTACTCGCCGAAAAATCGCCGCGTCTCCTCTATAGCCATCGCCTAAGCCTCTTCTTTTTGTTCTGTCCCTCAAAATCGTGCTTCAGTGTTGTCCTGAAGCTTCCCTTGAAGAAAACCGTAAGAAACCCTCAAGGGTTTTCTGGTTCCTCCTCTCTCTCGGTTCCTTCTCTGTGTATTTATCCAGAATGGTGTCTGGAAGTGTCATTTCCTTCTCAGGAAGTCCCTCGATCACTTCGGATCACTTCAAAAAAACTAAACGGGAAAAACTATTTGTCTTGGTCTGTAGCTGTGGAAATGTGGTTCCTCGGTCAAGGTCATTATGGCCACCTTGAGCAGAACGGAAGCCAAGTACCTTCAAAAAAAGCTGAACAATGGAAACAAGCAGATTTCCAGTTGTGTGCCCTATCATGGCAGTCTATGGAACCACGACTTTTGATATCTCTTAGAGCCTTCAAAACATGTCACTCGTTTTGAAAGAAAGCTCAAAGCATTTATGCTAATGATATTCAACGCCTCTATGATACAGCAAACAAGCTTGCAAGTCTCAAAATGACATACCATGATATGGTCTCCTTCATGACTGAAGCCCAAGCAGTTGTGGAAGAGTTGAGAATGTTCTTGGAAGAGGAATCTTCGGAAGACATCAAAAAGAAACTTGACAAGTATTATATGGTGATGATCCTTCGTACTTTACATCCAGATTTGAATCACATCAGAGATCCACTCCTGACAAGCCATGAGGTCCCTTCCTTGGAAGCCTTGACCACACATCTTCTTCGTGTTCAAGTGCCCCTATCTCAGGAAGCTCATGAAATATTGGAACCATTTGTCATGGTTGCCACACGAGGAAGAGGAGGACGTGGCACTAGAGGAGGAGGACGTGGAGGTCGGGGACATCCACAATGCACTTATTGGAAGAGGGTGGGTCACACCCAAGAAAACTGCTACTCCTTGCATGGCTTTCCTTCAAAAACAGTCAATATCTCTAAGGCTGCAACTTCCACTTCCAACTCCAAGTTCACTGAGGAAGAGTATCAAGAGTATTAAGAGTATCTGCGATTAAAGTCTAACAGCTTGGCACAATCATCTCAGTCCCCAAGTACGTCAACAACTTGCATTTCTCAATCCATGGAAGGTCCAAATTCATGGGTAATTGACTTGGGTGCTTCTGATCACATCTCTGGTAATACCTCATTGTTCTCAACCCTTTCCCTCCAAGAAAAACCCCTTTTCATTACTCTTGCAAATAGCTCTAAAACTTGTTCAAAGGGAGTCGGTCAAGTCTCCCTGTCTCCCTCTCTAACTTTGAAATCTGTTCTTTTTGTCCCTAACTGTCCATTCAATTTGATTTCCCCAAGTCAGTTAACCAAAATGTTTCATTGTTCAATAACTTTTGATTCAAAATCTTTTGTTATACAGGAGCGTGGCTCGGGGAGACAGATCGGAGAAGGATATGAAGCTGGAGGTTTATATCATTTTGGATCTCGTCCACAGGTATCTTGTGTTGCAGCTCTTCCTCCTAAAGTGTTACATGATCGGTTTGGCCATCCTCACTTGTCAAAGTTAAAAAAGATATGTCCTGAACTTAGTGGTCTTCAAACTTTAGAATGTGAGTCCCGTCAACTAAGAAAACATGTTAGATCTGTCTTTCCTAAAAGGTCTCAATCAATGTGTTTACCTATTTTCACATCCTTTTTGAATGAAATCAAGAACCAATTTGGTCAAGTAATTAAAGTCTTAAGAAGTGATAATGCTAAAGAGTATTTCTCATCAACTTTTTCTTCACTTCTTAGCTCCCATGGTATTTTGCATCAGTCTACTTGTCCTCATACACCCCAGCAAAATGGTATAGTCGAAAGAAAAAATAGACACTTGGTTGAAACGGCTCGTACCCTTTTGCTTGGTGCTCATATTCTTGTTCATCACTGGGGGGATGTCATCTTAACCGCATGTTTTCTTATTAATAGGATGCCCTCCTCCTCTCTCAATAATAAATTCCCTTTCTCCATTCTTTTTCCCAATGATCCTCTCTTTCACACCTCTCCTCGAGTCTTTGGTTGTGTTTGTTTTGTTCACGACATGTCTCCGGGGCTCGACAAGCTCTCTGCTCGTGCGACTAAATGTGTCTTTTTGGGCTATTCTCGGCTTCAAAAAGGATACCGGTGTTACTCTCCTGAAACCAAGAAGTACTACATGTCTGCCAATGTTACTTTCTTTGAACAAACACCTTTCTTCTCTCCATCTGCTCAAGATGTTCATATCCTCCACCAGGTCCTTCCACTTCCAGTAGTTGAGTCTAATATCTCCAATACCTCTGTCAATCCAAGTCATGCCCAAGGTCCTCCCAAACCTTCCTCTCCACATACTGATATCCTTCAACACAGTACCCCGATGAGAAATCCTCTTCCAGAAAATGGTGGATCTCCTCCTTCAGATTCTTCTCCGTCACCATCTCCTGTCACGCCTCCTGGTGAAGATGATTCTGGTTGGCCCATTGCTCTCAGAAAAGGTACTCGTTCTACTCAAAACCCTCATCCCATTTATAATTTTCTTCGCTATCACAGAGTGTCGCCCTCCTTTTATTCCCTTTTATCCTCAATATCTCCTGTGGTTATACCTAAAAATGTGAGAGAAGCATTTGATCATCCTGGATGGCGACAAGCCATGATTGAAGAAATGCAGGCTCTTGACCACAGTCATACTTGGGAGCTTGTGCCACTTCCCCCGAGCAAAAAGACTGTTGGTTGTCGATGGGTATATGCAATTAAAGTCGGCCCTAATGGTGACATTGATAGGCTCAAAGCCCGGCTGGTTGCAAAAGGATATACTCAGGTTTATGGTCTTGATTATTGTGACACCTTTTCTCCCGTGGCAAAGATAACTATCATTCGTTTGTTCTTCGCATTGGTAGTCATTCGTCATTGGCCACTTCATCAGTTGGATATCAAAAATGTCTTTCTTCAGGGTGATCTTGAGGAAGAAGTTTATATAGAGCAACCTCATGGGTTTGTTCCTCAGGAGGAGTCTAGTATGGTTTGTAAATTGAACCGATCTCTATATGGGCTCAAGCAATCACCACGTGCTTGGTTTGGAAAGTTCAACTCCATTGTTCAAAAATTTGGGCTAAAACGCAGTGAAGCATATCATTCAGTCTTTTATTATCATTCATCTCTCGAGAAATATGTTTACTTGATAGTATATGTTGATGATATAGTTATTACAGGAAATGATACTGCTGGAATATCTCAATTGAAGGAGTACTTGTGTAGACATTTCCAAACCAAGGATCTTGGGAGTCTCAAATACTTCCTAGGCATTGAAGTAGCTCAGTCAAAAGATGGAGTTGTAATCTCCCAAAGAAAGTATGCTCTGGATATTTTGCAAGAAACAGGCATGATTGATTGTAGACCGATTGATAGCCCTATGGATCCAAATCAGAAATTAACAACAGAAGAAGGTGAGATATTCTCCGACCTGGAGAGATATAGGAGGCTAGTTGGAAAACTAATGTATCTCACTATTACAAGGCCGAATCTATCTTCGGCAGTTGGAGTGGTTACTCAGTTCATGCAAGCTCCATGTGTTGGCTATTGGAATGCTATCATTCGCATTTTAAGGTATATGAAAAAGGCTCCCGGGCAAGGACTGTTATATGAAGAAAAAGGAAGCCTTCGGGTATCAGGATATTGTGATACTGATTGGGCGGGTTCTATTGATAGACGATCCACTACTGGATATTGTGTTTTCCTTGGAGGAAACATTATCTTATGGAAAAGTAAGAAACAAAATGTAGTGGCTCGATCAACAGCTGAAGCTGAATATAGAGCAATGGCTTCATTAACATGTGAACTTATATGGGTGAAACAGTTCCTTCAAGAGCTTAGCTTCTGTGACATCCAGAGTATGAAGATGTATTGTGATAACCAAGCTGCTCTTCACATTGTATCAAATCCAGTGTTTCACAAGAGAACCAAACACATAGAAATTGATTGTCATTTTGTTCTGGAAAAATTATTGTCAAAGGAAATATGTACTGAGTTTGTTGGATCAAATGACCAACTTGCAGATGTTTTGACTAAGTCGTTAAGGGGACCTCGGATTGAGTTTATTTGTTCCAAGCTTGATACATACGATCTGTTTGCTCCAGCTTGAGGGGGAGTGTTAGAATAATTATTAAGTTTACCTATGATTAGTATAGTTAGTAGAGCCTAAAGTAGGGAGTTGTGTGTTGGTTTATCTATAATGATTGTTCCTAGCAGTTTAGGACAATCCCTTCACCTTCCATCTCTATTGTATCAAATCTTTATCTATAATAACAAATTAACTAAAGATAAAAATAAGATAAAAATAAAATATCTAAGACTTGGCTTATTCCAACTTGCATTTGGATGCCACGGAAATGTTATTATTATATGTACTTACTCATCGATAATATAGCTCTGCTGATGTTAATACTAATTTTAATGTAAGCAAAGCCTATAAGCTAATTAAGAATTAGACATCAAGTAAATTAAAGACAAAAAAATGACACTACTTTCTTAACAACTTACATGTGAATTTTTTCGTGAAAAGTAGCATGAAAAGAAATACAAGATGGATCTGCATAAAATGAAAATGAGCTAAATAAGAATGCAGTAACATAAACAAAGAAAAATAGAAAAGGGAAACCAATAAATTCAGAATTATTAGTTGCTACGTTCTATTGGTAACCCAGCCTCTCAACTTCAATTAAAGCTTCACATTACGAACAGCATAAACAACACAATAAAATGGCAACTAGCTACTGTTTTCTCCGACAGGAGATGAGACTGTTTACATAATAGACTTGGTGTAGTCAATAGCAGATTGCAAAGTCTGATCCCTATTCCAGGCCTTATGGTATAAGTTAGCCAACTCACATTATATGTTGATGATGTTATGCTTTTCTGCACAGGTAATAAGTCTAACTTGCAGCAGATAATGCACCTTTTCTAATCTTATAAAGGTTATGTCAGTCAGTATTACTAACTTCAGGTTTTATACTTCTAGTTGAACTCACTTTTATATCTGGTTGTGGGCTTTCTTTTAGAGATAATCATGCTTCCAATATGGGTTGTTTTCTCTTTATATCCCAGTTTTCATAATGCCTTATATGCTAAGGAGACAGGTATGGTTCCAGTTATGGAATTTGCTATCTCCAAAAGTTGGACTAATCTCCAAATACTTGACTAATATGTAGATTGAGTGTGACTCAGTTCAATACTTCTATTATTCCTTGGGATCTTCCTAGTGATGGCTGAATTGTTTTGTAATTGTTATTGTTGGGTCTTTTGTTGGAAAATTCACCACAAAAATATGATACCAATGAGTCATGAGCCAACCCATATAAGAATAAGAGACTATGTTAGGCATCGAAGTAATGAGAGGGTTAGGAAGAAATTCAAAGATAAAACTAGTAAAATTATTAGTTGTTACAGGGGGACTTTCTAGGAAAACTAATACATTCTTATTTTACGACCCTGTTTTATAAGGTTGAGTCAGATATCAACTCACTAAGATGATATTAAAGCCATTCAATGCACATCGTAGTCAAGTTCATTGGGATTGTTGTGCCACCTGCTATTTGGGTTAGACCACAAACAAAAATGTATCTTACACTTGAAATGTTTATTTTTCAATATGACAAAGCTCGTTGAAGATCACACGTCAACTAAAAATATGACCAAATTGTCTTACAAGCAGATTTGATGTTAAGGTAGGAATAAACCCACTTATTAAGAGTAATACTATGTGTTTTCATTTTTCGCATACTTTTAGAGAGGGTAATAAATTTCTTGTTGTGTTTAACACAAAATCTCAAGGTTATTACTTGGTGGGATAACATTCCCAGCTTCATTTGTCTTGAGTTTTATAGGGATAAATTTGATTTTTCATTTTATAAAGTTAGAGAATAGTGAGCTAGGTTTAGTTCCCCACTATCATTTTTGTATTTTCCTCTATATTTTTATGATATGTTGAGGTGTTGCAGATGATTGGTGTTGTTTGTGGAGCCACCATAACTCGAATGGCTAACAACAAAGTGATGCTTCAGCACTCTAATTTTTATTAAAATGAATTGGATGCATGGATCAAAGGACTCATTGGAGGGTTCAGCCTTTCTTAGGTAATTAAACATTTAAAGTATATATGTTGTGATAACTGTGAAAATTAAAAATTCAGCAAATAACTAATTGGAAATATATATGAAACTATGAGGTAACAATCAAATTTCTCTCAATCCCAAAATTTTAGAGGGATGGTGGTAGAGCAAGAAGGCCCGGGAAGATGTTAAGGGTATTTCCCGTGCAAAACATATCTTGGAAGATTTGATCTTTAGCCAAGTCAAAAGGCATAGCTTGATTTATATTACTGAACTCACCTAGTAATATAAGGTTTTTGTTGCTGTTGCAACGGTAGTTATTCTTACCAGCCATCATTCTAAATAAAGAGAGAAATGTTAAGATGATATAAACATCCGTGGAAAAATTATCCAACTAACTGGATGAGTGAAATAATGTATGATTGATATTATTCATTACTGTACAACACACGATATAATTTCACTTATTCAGAAAACCTTAAAACCATATTTTGCAATCTAGGTAAGAGACACTTACATTGAATTTGGACGTTTGAAAATCTGAAGATCCCACACATCTTGAGGTATCACACTTGTATTCACAAAATCCTGGACAGAACCAATTGTTGTAAGATTTATTAATAGTAATCTCAAGATGTAAAATAGATAACTCACATTTGATGTTATATTACTAAGCAGCAGCAAAGCAGCATCCACCTGCATCAGTGTGTCCTTGTCAATTTAAAATGGAAACTTCCACAAAAAATAACCAAAAGAAAAACAATTTATAACTTTTCACATAATGATAATGATAATGATGATAATAACAAATAAAATACCCATCACAAGGAAAGGTTAACTACGCACTATCCATCCTTCACTTTATCAGTTTTTAATATAACAATGCTCACAACTAATAAAAAGAAAATTAAGCAGACTTAGCGAACTACAACACCATTCAACTTGCTTAACGAGACTATATATCATTTACCATGAGATCTCTCTTAACATTTCCCTATGTCCTTCGTGGTCTCCTTTACCCCCATTTCACATACAAAAAATATGCAATTTACTTTCCTGATTAGTGCATTAAATAACCTTTGTACATTCCCAAACCACCCTAACTGATTTTTGTCATCTTTTCCTCAATTTTGGCAGCCAAACTGGGTACCAAACCTGTTACTGTGTATGCTAATCAACTTAAAGCTTGTGGATAGAATTGGATCAATACAGGGTCATTAAGGCCAAGTGTTCAGAACATTCGGCAATTTTAAGAGAGTACATTAAAGAGAATCAGGTGTATGATTTCTTGGTAGGTCTAAACGGAGAGTATGATCAAGTCAGGATTCCAACATTGGGAAAGGAGAAGGTTCCAAGACTCAATGAAGTCATAGAAATTAATCAGAGCAAAGAAAGTAGGAGTCTAGTGCTAGAGACTCCTATGCAAGGTTATCAAATTTGAGAGTTTACGAAACTTATGATAGTAGAATAAACTCAACTCAAACTCAACTCGCAAACTCGTAAGAGTTTACTTCAGATGAAAAAAATTATATCAATAATATCTTAATTTAAATAAGTCTACAAAATTATATAACTTTAAATAAAAAAAATTTATAGTTATATTGTTCATAAAAAACTATCTAGGGCAAGAAAATACTATATCAATGCCATTAGCAATAAAACTTCTTAGGGCAAGCTACTTAACCTATCTAAACAAGTTAGTTATACAGCCAAGATAAATTATTCAAACAAGGATTAATTAGATACCCATAAAAAACTATAATTTAAATTAGGAGCGTACAGTTTTGTCAAGAGAAAACTTACAAGAGCATTAATATTGCTAATAATCGGTAACCCATGCACAATTGTGCTCCACAGTAGTTGCCAACCATTAATGAACTGCAAAAGTTAGTTTCTCACCAAATTAATGCATATTTTAGCACAAAAAGTAACATTCAGGAGAAGCAAAACGGATAAACAATTATCCAATGTAGCCCTAAAGCAAAACCAATTTATCAACAAAAACTGTTATTCGGTGATTAGCTGACTAGTAAGGGATACATTCTTTTGAAACCAAACTATTAGAATTAATAGAGAGATAGAGAAGAGAGCAGAGAGTGAAAATTGAAACTGAAAAAGTAACTTCTGCACTGGTAAAATGTACAGAGGAAAACAAGGATTGAGTTTATATTGGAGTACGAAAAAAAAAAATAGGACTGTAAAGAACAGCTCATAAAAAGAAAACAAATATAACAAAAACTACATTAAACTGAATACAAACTAACACAAACTAAATCACAATGAGAGATTGATAGGATATGGAGGGTCTATGAGAGGAAAAAGAAGAGTTAGGAGAGGAGGTGAGAGGAATTAATGAGGCCTAACTGTTATTACAGTTAGGGGGCGGGAAATAAGCTCATATAAATAAAGCTGATGTATCTTTGTACTGTTTTTCGGTTTTGCTATTCTTTGTATAGACAGGACTGAGGACTCTTTTATCCTGTGGAGGGAGAATTGGGCTCCCTAGGGTGGTTTGGGTTTGTACAGATTGAAGAGAGATCAATACAGAATTACTCTTTTGCTATCTGTGTTCTTGTTTGGTGTGTGTTTGTGTTGAGATTAGATAGGTTTCCTATTCAAAAACCTCCGACCTGCCGGATCATCGTGAGAGAGGGGCACAATGGAAGGAAAGATGAGTGCGTTAGAAGCAAGAGTGGAGGGGAGGATGAACATTCTGGAGGGAAAGATGGAAGCGACAGAGACCACGATGGATGGATTGAAGGTGGAAACGGTGGCCTTACGCCAAGAAATTAAAGAACTCACACGAGTTCCTGGAGGCCAAGCACGGAATCTTGATCGCCATTCGGAGGGAAGCCAGGTTTCAGTGAATGAGATTAGATAGGTTTCCTACTCAAAAACCTATCAGAGATTATTCAAAATATTCAATTAGCCTAAATCAGATTTGAAGTGTCAACCCTAAAAATTGCTTGATTTATTGATTATTTGAAAAGAGTTTACAGGAATTGTGTGATTGCTACCCACATTCAATCTTTATTTAAACCAAAGAAAAACAAGAAATACATAAAGGAATGGCTGGTGACATAGGGTATGCTGGAGTCGTGCAACAATACTTGAGGATGGGCATTGCTGAGAGATGGCCAGGAAAGCTGCAAAACATTCATAGAGGGACACATGGTACAGTCCACCCATGAAGAAAGGAAGAGAGAACTGAACCATGACCTTTCGTTACCAAGTAAAAACAAGCTACAGGAAATGTACGGTTGCTAGAATAGTTCAATCTTAATTTATGATGAAAGAAAATTAAGGAAAAACATAAAGGAAATCTAAAACACATCCAAATTACAAGTTTTCCTATCTACAAATACCCAACAAGGTTTTTCTCAAATACTATAATAAATGCACTAGAGTTAACCTAGATCATTAAATAGCCAACTAAAATGTAGACTTGTTTTCCTAGATAAAATTCAATACAAGCAAGAAAATAACTATGGATTAATAGAATAGGATATTATCATCAATAACCCAACATCTTTTTTAGAAGTTCATCTTCCAATGTTAGGGTATAAGGTGGGAGGTAATGATAAGGGTTGGAAAGTATATGAGAAGAAGAAGAAAGGTAGGAGGGAAGTAAGGCCAAAAGGTATTGATTGTAAAGGCCAAACGGTAGCCGAACAATGGAAGGTGTGGAGAGGTCTGGCCGAACAGTAGGAGGCAGGGGGAAGCAAGCCAAACGGTAGAAGGTGGTGAAGAGTTGGAGCCGAACGGTAGGAGGCAGACATAAGACCAAGCCGAACGGTGGAAAGCGGGGAGAGGCCAAGCGAATGGTGGAAGGCGAGGACAAGTCAGGCCGAACGGTGGAAGACAGTGAGGAGTCGAGCCGAACGGCCAAAGGCAGTGAGAGCTCGAGCGGAGCAATGGGAAGCAGCGAAGAGCTAGAGCCGATCGATTGAGAAGTGACTATCCTAACTGGGACAACAGTTAGGATGGGCGGGAAATAATTATAGTAAATAAGAATATATCCTAGGGAAATATTCAGAATAAGATAATTATAGTAAATAAGGATGTATCCTAGAGAAATATTTAGTATGAGATATTTATAATTAAAGATATATGCTAGGGAAATATATGGGGGATATTTATATTAAATATAGATATATTCTAAGAAAATATTTAGTATAAGATGGGCGGGAAATATTTTAGTATAAATAGAGCTAGGGTCTATTGTTAGAGTTATGATTTGAATTATTAAGTGTGTTGACAGGCAGCTACGACCTGTGAGGGAGGTTATGTTCCCAAGTAATTGAAGGAGATTATGCTCCCAATTACCCTTGTTTGCTTTTGTTTATCTACCTATTACCATCAATAGAAGAGATTCATTCATCCACTATCATTCGTTCAATTCCATTCTTCATTATTCTTTTGCTTGTTTTGAGTGAGAGGGTGTTTTGGTTAGGTTTCGTAATCAAGTACCTAACATCCACTATGAACACTTTCATATGTTTAGCATTAAAATTTGGAAGCATTTGTGAGACATTAAAGAACTGTGAAAGAGTGTATGGGAGAAAGAGAAACCTCATTAAAGGAAGAAGATGACACTGCAGATATCTCCATCCTTGAATTTGGCAGCAACAGAACCGAAGAAAGTTCCACCAAACTCCTTTACATGCAATGGAACATACAGAAGTTGAAATCCACAGTACCAACTCAAATAGACCAATACGCTGTAATACTATGGGAAATACCTCAGAGTCCACAGCAAACCATCATAGATACGATCAACATTCGAAGAATTCATGATTCTGCAATATTATCTCTACTTAGTTAATAACATTTATCATCAACATACCTTCTATTAATATTCGATTCAAATCATGAGAAGGATAATTGGGATTTTTAAGAAAGTCCACATTCCAATCACAAAATCATCTAGCATTACCTACCTCCAACTATCTAGAGAGAAAATGGGGTAACTTGACTATATTAAAAAAACACAGCAAGAGAAGGGCAAAGAGAAAAGGCACATGAATAAAACAAAATTGTGAGCAAAGAACACAAATAAAAACAGATGAAGAAGCAAAGAGACAGAAAAAATGGAAATGGGATGACAAAAATTGAACTTTTAACACCATCAAAAGAAAGGAGAAGGAAAGAGAATTAGGAATCTTAATTCTCAGCTACATCCTTTTCTATCCAGTGTTTTATGCTGAAAACCAACAATAATTTTAAATAAGAAAGCTATGAATGGAGCCAACATTGACACAAATAATGACAGTAACTATTCCTTTCTTAACCCCCACAATCTTAAAATTACCTTTCAAAGCTCATACATATGCCTTCAAACCAGTAGATAAACAGATCTTTGCAAATGCGAGTATGGAAGTTGCGAGTCAAGGAACAAAATGCAGCATTCCTACAGCATAGATCCTTCATCAGATTTTACCACAACAATGCTACTTTAAATCTCATCAAAAACTTAGAATATTCTCTATTAATAAAATATATCACAACAAATTGATTTCTGCATAATAAGATCAAATATCATAAAAAAAAAAGATAAAATAACAACAAAAGTCGAGAAAACCCAAAATTGCTTCAAAAGCTAACAACTTAAACACTCAGAAAAGGGTAGTGTGAAAAAGAAAATACAATTTCTACCAAAAGTTTACACTTTCATTTATGGTAAATTTGTATTAAATACCACATCCTGTCCACACACATGCACACAATCCAAATTGCTTAACTCCCGTGGGGGTTAACTTTTTAGAATAGGTTGACTCACTTTTGCATTACCTATTTGGCACCTATGTGTAGATCAACATATCCTTTTTGTATTTCATTGATATAAGAACCCATATAATGAATGGATAAGCTACGAGAAAATTAAGATTTCTGGACATTCTTTTGCATTTTCATTCCTATGTTAGTAATAGGGTGGGATAATCTGGTTCCTGTATCATTGTCCAGCACATTCAACACCACCCCTGCCATTGCTGTCTTCATGTCTCAACAAACACCTGGTTCAGTTTATCTTATCGAATGAGTACTCATTGTCATCATCCATTCATGCCTACTTACCACCACAGTATTTGAAAGAAAGCACAAGCTCTATAGCATCTCTCCTAGCTATGAATAGCCCAACCAATTTCAAAGGCCAACTCCTCCCCATGTGTGTTGTCGAGGCGCTGCCTTCCAACCAGTAGACTGACTTCATGCCACCTTTGTTTATTGCCACTTTGGTCTTTATTCCAACCCTTTTATCTTATTTCTCGATTGATTTGAGAACAACCCACCTTCAACACCTAGCAGATTTCCTTTTTTACCACTATGTTCTCCTTTTATGCTCAAAAATAGTTGCTTCAGGACTTGTCCACTCCTCTTTTGGGTCCTCCATAATTACTTTAGAGAAGCTTAATACCAAACTTACTTATCTCTGTCAGCATCAATTGTGCTTTGGTTTCTTGGAAAGGGTTTCCATGATTAATATTTCCTTGTATAATTTTAATTACATAATTAGGAGATTTAATTACATTTCATAATTACAAGGATAAATAGGAGAATTAATAGGCTGGCAGTATATTTTATATTTATTGTACGAGATCACTGATCCTGAATTGTTGGGATACAAGATCAGTGATCCTGAATTGTTGGGATCACAAATTAGTATTTTATATTTATATGTACGTATGCTATTTAAGAGAAATTTCTCCTTTATGAATAATATCAGAAACAGTCTTTTTGACAATCGGTTTTCATTTTGTTCTGTAGAAGTTTTTGTCCAAGGTTGCATGAAATTTGTAACTCCAATAATCACCTTGCAGATATTTTGACTAAATACTTGAGAGGACCTCAAAAATCAATTTATAAGTTCAAAACTTAGTGCATTCAATATGGATGCACCAGCTTGAGGGGCAATGTCAAATTTGCTTAAGTTTTGTGAAGGTGGTTAACTTGTTATAAAAGGTTAACTCATCTTTGTATTACCTATTTGGCACTCATGTGCAGATTATCATACCCTTTTGTATTGTACTGATGTAAGAACCCATATAAATGAATGAATTAGCTAAGAGAAAATTAGCTCTCATACATTTTTTTCATATTTACATTATGAAGTCTTATAATTACACCATTACACATTTCATAACAAAACAGCCACAATTGCGATCAGGAAAAATCATTTTTCTCTCTACATTTCCTTTTCTATAAGTAGATAAAGCAATTGATAATAATCAAATGCATAATAATACAGACAATTAAACATCATCTCGATACATAAGAATTTATTTCATTAAGAACTCAAAATATTATAAGTAAATGAGGGAAAATTTTCATGGAGCGGCAACTTATAAAGTTACTTTTTCTAAACAAGATGTTCTTGGCAAGTAAAGCCATGGCAAATAAGATCTGGGTCTAAAATTGAATTTTCAATTCATTCCATTGCTATGCTCCATAATTTCAGAAAAACAAAACAAATTGAATCCTTTAACCTGTATCAAACCATAAGCCCACAAATTAGGCAGCATGATATCACAAATTCGAAGTTTAAACTAATAAATTTGAGAGCCAAATCAGAAACCCAGGCTTCCAAACAATCTAAACATGGCATAGTATTAAACACAAGCCAGTGCATCAATTCATCCTCTGGGCAAAAGTCCTAAGCACAACCAAATTTTCAATATTATGAATATAAGGGAAAAAATGTCATGGTTGCACAAAAAAGTACTAAATGTTCTTCGACATGGTATAAAGACAATAACACTGTTACGTATCCGAGTAGTAGACATAACGAGAACAACCTCCTACACACTCAATAGGCAATAGAACAATGAAAGAATGATAAGATAATGAACGGATAAATCTCTTTTATTGATGGTAGTATATGAATGAACAAAAGTAAACAATAATTAGAAGCATAACCTCCTTCAATTATTTGGGAACATAGCCTCCTTCACATGAGCATAGCCGCCTGTCACAAAACTCACTAATCAAAAGCCTAACTTAACCCTGACTCTAGCTTTATTTATACTAATTATTTCCCTAGAATATATTTCCATTTACTATGATTAACTTATACTGAATATTATGTTGAAGTATATCCCTATTTACTATATTTATTTTTGTTAGGATATTTATCTTATTTATCATGATTATATTGTGTCTAGGGTTACTCTAATTATCATGATTATATTGTGTCTAGGTTACTCTAATTATCATGATTATATTGTGTCTAGGTTACTCTAATTATCATGATTATATTGTGTCTAGGTTACTCTAATTATCATGTACTCTTGTATCAATTTATTATTATAAATAGAAGATTATGAGAGGGATCAATTAAGCCCTCTAGAATTATTTTACAGTTTAATTCTCAAGTTGGTATCAGACGGGTCGATCCCGCTCACCGCCGCCGGCCATCCTCCATCGCCGGCCGCCGTTCGCCGCTGTCTGCCGCCAGCCACCGTCACCGTCCCATTTGTCTAAACCCTTAGGGTGTGTTCACTTGGGGGTGATCGGAGGTGATTGGGGGAGAGTGATTGAGTGGATTTGAGGATAATATTTTTTGTTGTTTATTTGAGTGAATTTGGAGGTAAACGAGAGTGAATTTTGAAGTAAATTTTTTTAATTTGTCATATAAACTAAATCCTACACCAATTCTCACAAACTTTATTTCAAAATTCACTCTCGTTTACCTCCAAATTCACTTAAATAAACAACAACAAAAATTACCCTCAAATCCACTCAATCACTCTCCCCCAATCACCTCCAATCACCCCCAAGTGAACATACCCTTAGGGTTTTTCTTGTTTCTCACTGGTACGGTTTGTCATCTTCAGAGATGGCGTCTGGTAGTGCTCTTTCCTTCTCCGGAAGTCCATCAATTACCTCCGAGAAGCTAAATGGAAAAAATTATCTATCATGGTCTGCTGCCGCTAAAATGTGGTTCCTTGGCCAAGGGCTTTATGACCACCTTGAGCAAGATGGAAGTCATGTGCCTACTGAAAAAGTTGATAAGTGGAAACAAGTAGATTTCCAATTGTGTGCCCTATTATGGCAATCAATGGAACCCAACCTTCTTATATCTCTGAGGGCTTTCAAAACTTGTCACTTCTTTTAGAAGAAAGCTCAAAGCATTTATGCCAATGATATTCAACGTCTCTATGACACTGCGAACAAGCTTGCATCTCTTAAAATGACAAACCATGATATGGTGTCCTTTATGGCTAAAGCCCAATCTGCCGTCGAAGAACTGAGGATGTTTTTGGAAGCGGACCCATTAAAGGATATCCAAAAGAAACTGGACAAATATTACATGGTATTGATCCTTCGTGCCCTACATCCCGATTTTGATCATTTCAGAGATCAACTTCTAACTAGTCACGAGGTCCCCTCCATGGAAACATTGACCACTCGTCTTCTACGTGTCCCGATACCTCAAACTCAGGAAGCGCATGAACTAGTGGAACCATCTGTGATGGTTGCCACACGAGGAAGAGGAGGACGCGGCACTAGAGGAGGAGGACGTGGAACTAGAGGAGAAGGACGAGGAGGTCGGGGACGTCCGCAATGCACATATTGTGAAAAGATGGGTCACACTCAAGAGAATTGCTATTATTTACATGGTTTTCCTTCCAAGACAGCCAATATTTTGAAGACTGAAATTTCCACTCCAAAGATTGAAACTTCCACTTCTAAGTTCACCGAGGATGAATATCAAGAGTATTTAAGGTTAAAGTCCAACAGCTAGGCAGAATCATCTCAATCTCCCAGTACATCAACAGCCTGCATTTCTCAATCCATGGAAGGTCCAAATTCATGGGTAATTGACTCAGGTGCTTCTGATCATATTTCTGGTAATACCTCTTTGTTCTCATCTATTTCTTTTCGAGAGAAACCTCATTTCATAACCCTTGCAAATGGATCTAAAACTTCCTCCAAAGGAGTCGGTCATGTTTCCTTGTCTCCCTCCCTCAATCTCAACTCCGTCCTTTTTGTCCTTAATTGTCCTTTTAATTTAATTTCTATAAGAAAGCTGACCAAAATGTTAAATTGTTCAATAACCTTTGATCATAAATCTTTTGTTATACAGGAGCGTGGTTCGGGGAGACAGATTGGAGAAGGATATGAAGTCGGCGGATTATACCATTATGGATCTCGTTCAAGGGTGTCCTGTGTTGCTGCTCCTAATCCTAAAGTGCTACATGATCTACTTGGCCATCCTCATTTGTCCAAATTAAAAAAGATGTGTCCTGAACTTAGTGGTCTCCAAACCTTAGAATGTGAATCATGTCAATTAGGAAAACATGTTAGATCTTCCTTTCCTAAAAGGTCTCAATCACTATGTAATTCTAGTTTTTCCATTATCCATTCTGATATATGGGGACCTAGTCGTATCTCCTCCTTTGGTTTTAGATATTTTGTTACCTTTATTGATGAATATTCAAGATGTACTTGGGTTTATCTTATGAAAAATCGTTCTGAATTGTTAGCTATCTTTACATATTTTTTGAATGAAATCAAGAATCAATTTGGTCAAGTAATCAAAATATTAAGAAGTGATAATGCAAAAGAGTATTTCTCATCCCC